>NC_056736.1:332367612-332395112 GCF_019279795.1 Protopterus annectens
ATATATACACATACATACACTAACACACACACACACACACACACACATATATATATATATGTATGTATATATATATATATATATATATATATATATATATATATACACACACACACACACACACATATATATATATATATATATATATATATATATATATATATATATATATATTTTATATGCTACATCTAAAGAAATCCCAATCCTTCCGCACCATACGATCCAGTGACCTCAACCTGATTACCACAATCAACAGAACGTGCTCATTGGACAGGTTCATAACCCAGAAACTGCCTTTGCTATGGAATAGACTTCCCATACATGTTAAACAGAGCACCTCACTGGCCCTCTTTAAGAGAACCCTTGATGTGTGGATGGGAAATAGAAAATTCACCCTAAGGATCACTCCAGTAGCTCTACTCGACAGAGGCACTGGAAAGGTTGGGTGGCACAATGTCTGGGTAATCCTATGGGCTAGGTTTGTAAAAGCTCCAACACCTATGAACCTATATATGTGTGTGTGTGTGTGTGTGTGTGTGTGTGTGTGTGTGTGTGTGTGTGTGTGTATATATATATATATATATATATATATATATATATATATATATATATATATATATATATATATATATATATATATATATATATATATATATATATATATATATATATATATATATATATATATATATACACACACACACACACACATGTATATATAGGAAATGCTGATAATGAGCAAATAGCACAAATATCAACATTCATAAGTAAACCTGAAAATATTATCATTACAAGTGTTGACATGCAACTGCATACGCACCAAGCATCAGCCTTGTTGCATAAAAAACTAAAACAAACAATAAACCAAAATTAACATTTTCTGCAGGGGGACTTCCCATGTTGGGGGCTGTGACCCCGCCCTCCTTGCTAATTGTATATAGTGACTCCAAAATTGCTCAATATTGGAGACAGGTCATATCATCCTATACTGAATATTGTGCAGTCTCACACATCTGTTGACTATCTGCCTTGTTGACCAAATTTTGATTACTAAACAAGTATCGACTAACTGTAGCAATGACATTAATTAGAGCTCAGACACACACACACACACACACACACACACACACACACACACACACACACACACACACACACACACACACACACACACACACACACACACACACACACACACACACACACACACAATTCACATGCATCACTTATATGGAAAGTTGAAGGTATGATCAGAAAAAGATCTGGAAAGTAGGTGATTTTGAAGAAAAATGGTGAAGCTTTATTTTTAGATAAGTTGTCAAAAATGCTTGTACTACTGTAAGAATTTATTTTTGCAGAAATGCTATCACCTTGACAAACCGATGGGTAACTCTTAAAAAAAGACTGGATCACAAGAGAAATGAACACAGAATTGACAAGACAAGGATGTACATTAGTGGCTTTGCAGTATAGAATCGTCTTTGTAGTATGTTGCACTGTAATGCATGATTGCTTGTGCAAATCAAATTTCTGGAGTTCAAGTTCACTGGTTATCAGCACATTTGTGCTCAAGTCACCTACTAATAAAGTACCTAACCAGATGATATGTGCAATTTTAAATTTTCACCAATTCCAGTTCCAGCAATACAGGATTTTGAAAAATCTCATTTCATTACATTTCTATCGGGCTATGTTTTTATGTATTGTTGTAATAATTATTGGTTTTCACTCCAAGAAATATGGAGTATTTTGTAGTTAAGTTTGGATTTTTTGTGTGTTAGTGTGTGTGTGTGTCTGTGTGTGTGTGTGTGTGTGTGTGTGTGTGTGTGTGTGTGTGTGTGTGTGTGTGTGTGTCTGTGTCTATGTTTTGGTGGGTTTTCTACCTAAATAACAGTGTTTCACTTCTAAGTTTAGTGTACAACTTTTGTTGCAGTAAAGAGCTACAAACAGAGTGCAGGTATAGCTTCTTGCTTACTAGTGTTTTTTGCTTTTCAACATAGTTATACAAATATTTAAGAAAAGAGATGTGGAAAGAAAACCCCTCACCAGGGGGTCCAAAGGAGGTTGTTTTTTGTGGGTATTGTGCAAATAATTTTGTTTCAAAATTTCACCAGTAGTAGTTTCATTGAAACTAGGTTTTATGTTTCCTAATTGGAATATATGGAAAGTATTATATAAAACTTAAACCGTTTTCATAGCATGCCCATTTGGTTACCAAGTAAATAATAAAGCAAACAGGCCCTTGTTAATGCCATGTCAGGCTACTTGATTTCCTCCCATCTCAACTTATTTTAATGTTTCAATTTCTGAAGTGTTATGTCACAGGTTGAAGCCCCAAGTTCAACACCTGTCAGCACATAGATATCTGTGACCGATGCCATTAAAGAAAGGTTGTATGCAGATGAAAGCAAGCAGTGTACAGAGTCTATTCCCTTATTCCCTTCTATTAAACAAAACTTTACTGAGCGTTTTTTCTGTGAGGCTTATGTGGTATTGTTATCTGTACCTAAATAAAGAACAGACTGTATTTGAAGAATACCACATTGTGATATTTGCTATGTATTTTGTAAAGAACATACCAATACAGTCTATCATGAGGTATAAACAAAAAAGCGCAGCAAAGGAATGGTCAGGATTTATTATTTAAAATACTTGTTTTTGTTTTTATTCTCTCTTTTAAATATACTAAAATGAAGGCGTGTGCTCAAATTAAATCTATCAAAACATCTGACAGTCTGACATCACAGTTTAGATCTTTTACAATATTGTTGATGTAGCAGAAGGAAGGTTAAGTGAAAGGCCATTCTATTTCCAGATGATGCTAGGTATTGCGGGAGAACTGTCTCAGATAAGTGATTATTGGAAATGTGTAATGATTTGATTTTTCTGATAAGAAATAGGAAGTGTAATGCACATATGCATCACCTATGAGTGTACCCAAATACAGTCAGACGGCCCTGAGTATGACATTTTTTTAAATATTTTCTGACAAAACATTTTTGATGCATGGATAACATTTTGATATATAACTGCAGATCATGTGAAGATCTGGGAATTTTGAGTGATGACAAGTTACAGCTTGGCTAACAAGAATTTTAGTGCTGTGATTACATCTCTTAAATCAGGGGCATTAAGTTATCAGAATCAGAATCCATATTTATTCTAAATTAATTTTTCTTTTGGAATATGTTGTGCTGATTTGGACACTTCACTAGAAAAAGAACATTAAATAATGAAAACACAAAATAAAATAACCACATGCCCAAAACATAAAAATGAAGGCGTGTGCTCAAATTAAATCTATCAAAACATCTGACAGTCTGACATCACAGTTTAGATCTTTTACAATATTGTTGATGTAGCAGAAGGAAGGTTAAGTGAAAGGCCATTCTATTTCAGATGAGTGCTGGGTATTGTGGAGAACTGTCTCAGATAAGTGATTATTGGAAATACTGTGTGATTTGATTTTCTGATAAGAAATAGGAGGTGGAGTGTAATGCACATATGCATCACCTATAGGTGTACTAAATACAATTAAGTGACCCTGAGTATGACATTTTTAAATATATTTTCTGACAAAACATTTTTTGATGCATGGATAACATTTTGATATATAACCTGCAGATCATGTGAAGATCTGGGAATTTTAATTATTGACAAGTTACAACGGCTACAAGAGGCCCCAGTGCTGTGATTACATCTCTTAAATCAGGGGCATTAAGTTATCAGAATCAGAATCCATATTTATTCTAAATTAATTTTTCTTTTGGAATATGTTGTGCTGATTTGGACACTTCACTAGAAAAAAATTCTTTCCAGAAAGAGTAAAGATGATCACTTGAGCAGCCTTATATATTTGATTAGAGACCTCATTTTAATGCCGGGGTCATTTAATGATGAATATCTGTGAAGTGTTAATTAGAAAAAGATATTATCCCAAGACTGGTAATGAAGTATAAAAATGTAAGAATAACTGGAGAATATTTTTTTCAGAGAGTGGTATAAAATGGAATATTTTAAGTTACATGAGTCTATCAGACACTCACAACACAAAAATCTGATACATAAATCTGTAACTAGTGAAATGCCTGTTAAGTCTTTGAGTAAGATTGTGTTTATGATTTTATGTTTATAATTATTATGATTATATTTAGTTGTCTTATTATTGTGTTTATGATATGATCATACTTGTGACTATGGCAAGGATCATAAAACCCACAGGCTTTTTACTGGCTTGGTGTATATATATGGAAAGAGTTTAGGTAATTGCAAAGGAGGAGGAAAACATCTAAGGAATTTTCAGATATATTAATTTTACTTGGAATATGTTAGCTGGTTGGACACTTCACTAGAAAAAGAACATTAAATAATGAAAACACAAAATAAAATAACCACATGCCCAAAACATAAGAAATTCTACAGAAAGGAAAAGACTAAAGATGATCACTTGAGCAGCCTTATATATTTGATTAGAGACCTCATTTTAATGTCGGGGTCATTTAATGATGAATATCTGTGAAGTGTTAATTAGAAAAGATATTCAAGGCTGAACTCCAAGACTGGTAATGAAGTATAAAAATGTAAGAATAACTGGAGAATATTTTTTTTCAGAGAGTGGTATAAAATGGAATATTTTAAGTTACATGAGTCTATCAGACACTCACAACACAAAAATCTGATACATAAATCTATAACTAGTGAAATGCCTGTTAAGTCTTTGAGTAAGATTGTGTTTATGATTTTATGTTTATAATTATTATGATTATATTTAGTTGTCTTATTATTGTGTTTATGATATGATCATACTTGTGACTATGGCAAGGATCATAAAACCCACAGGCTTTTTACTGGCTTGGTGTATATATATGGAAAGAGTTTAGGTAATTTAGGAGAAACATCTAAGGTATTTTCAGATATATTAAAAAATGAAAAGGGGTCCAAAATGTTTTGTGGGTATTGTGCAAATAATTTTGTTTCAAAATTTCACCAGTAGTAGTTTCATTGAAACTAGGTTTATAAGCCTTCTAATTGAATACATGCGATGCTATTATATAAAACTTAAACCGTTTTCATAGCATGCCCATTTGGTTACCAAGTAAATAATAAAGCAAACAGGCCCTTGTTAATGCCATGTCAGGCTACTTGATTTCCTCCCATCTCAACTTATTTTTAATGTTTCACTCCCTTCAGTGTTATGTCACAGGTTGAAGCCTCCAAGTTCAACACCCGTCACTAACATAGATATATGTGACCCATGTGCCATTAAAACAGCACAGGTTGTATGCAGATGAAAGCAAGCAGTGTACAGAGTCTATTCCCTTATTCCCTTCTATTAAACAAAACTTTACTGAGCGTTTTTTCTGTGAGGCTTATGTGGTAATGTTATCTTTACCTAAATAAAGAACAGACGGTATCTGAAGAATACCACATTATGATATTTGCTATGTATTTTGAACACAGCATACCAATAAAGTCTATCATGAGGTATAAACAAAAAAGTGCAGCAAAGGAATGGTCAGGACTTGTTATTTAAAATAAGTGTTTTTGTTTTTATTCTCTCATTTAAACATACGAAAATAAAAGCATGTGTTCAAATTAAATCTATCAACACATCTGATAGTATGACATCACAGTTTAGACGTTTTACAATATGTTCATTGTTGATGTAGCAGAAGGGAGGTTAAGTGAAAGGCCATTCTATTTCCAGATGATGCCAGGTATTATGTGTGAGAAGTGATTATTGGAAATGTGTAATGATTTGATTTTTCTGATAAGAAATAGAAAGTGTAATGCACATATGCATCACCTATGAGTGTACCAAAATACAGTTAGATGGCCCTGAGCATGACATTTTTTTTAAATATTTTCTTACAAAACATTTTTGATGCATGGATAACATTTTGATATACAACTGCAGATCATGTGAAGATCTAGGAATTTTGAGTGATGACAAGTTACAGCTTGGCTATCAAGAATTTTAGTTCTGTGATGACATCTCTTAAATCAGGGGCATTAAATTATCAGAATTAGAATCCATATTTATTCTAAATTCATATTTCTTTTGGAATATGTTGTGCTGATTTGGACACATCACTAGGAAAAGAACATTAAATAATAGAAAACACAAAATAAAATAACCATATGCCCAAAACATAAGAAATTCTACATATAGAGAGAGACTAAAGATGGTCACTTGAACAGCCTTATATATTTGATTAGAGACCTCATTTTAATGTCGGGGTCATTTCATGATGAATATCTGTGAAGTGTTAATTGGAAAAGATATTCAAGGCTGAACTCCAAGACTGGTAATGAAGTATAAAAATACAAGAATAACTGGAGAATATTTTTTTCAGAGAGTGGTATAAAATGGAATATTTTAACAGTTACATGAATGTATCAGACACTCACAACACAAAAATCAGATACTTAAATCTATAACTAGAGAAATGCCTATTAAGTTTTTGACTAAGATTGTGTTTATGATTTTATGTTTGTAATTATTATGATTATATTTATGTGTCTTATTATTGTGTTTATGATATTATCATACTTGTGATCATGGTATGTATCATAAAACCCACAGGCTATTTACTGGGTTGGTGTATATATATGGAAAGAGTTTAGGTAATTGCAAGGGAGGAAAACATCTAAGGAATTTTAGATATATTACAAAATTAAAGGAAAAAAATGTCAGAATCTTACATTCCAAACAGTGGTTTAATTGCATTACTAGATAAATCCGCTTTTAGAGAGAAGGTTATACTGCCTCTGTGAGGGTCATTAACAAGGCCAGACCAGAAATTCTGTCATAATTCTGGGTTGCCTTTTGAAAAAAACTTTCCAAATCCAATATGGCAGAAGAGAAAATAGTAATTAATAACAAAGGCTGTAGAAAATTCAAATAATTGCAGTGGCTTATATAGCAGTGTAAGAGGCTCATTAGGTTCTAAATATGTTTATAATGCCAAAAAATCATAAATCTCTGTGTTATAGACTGTCATATCTACACATCACGCAACTGGGTTCTTGCTCCAGGACTAATGCTACAATGTAACGCTGGCTGTGTGCCCACATCTTTTACAAACAGCTTGCTTATTTTTTAGCGCCAGTAGTACCCCAGTATTAGGGAAAGCTGAAAGTGGGTTAATCCAGTTTGACACATTTAGTGCTATTTCTGACATGTCAGATGTGCACATCAGTGAGCTGTGAGAATTAGAAGCTCTTGTATACATCTCTAGAAAATATAGATCTTTCTGGACTGATGCTGAAATAGTGCCTCTTAGTCTATCATATAGGACTACTTTCAGATTACTAGTTGCTGTGTCTTGTTCCACTGCTTGTAGGTATCAAACTTGAACTACATGGAGTTCAACATATGTAGAAATCGAATTCAGAATTGTGGTTCTAGACAGGGATGTTCTCACATTTACTAAATAAATATGCAGCATGTGTAATATTCATACAGAAGAACACACATGGATATGTGAGTCTGTGAGTGAGAGAGAGAGAGCGAGAGTGTGTGTGTGTGTGTATGTGTGTGTGAGAGAGAGAGAGAGTGTGACAGAGAGAGAGAGATAGAAGTAATGTTACTCAAGAGATGAGTAAAATGATGACGGTGGCCAAGGATGAACACAGGATAGCAGCAGATTTCTTCAGCTCCACCAATTTCATTACATTGACAGAATTAGTGCTTAAAAATTAATTCTTAGAGTAATTTTCTTTCTAAATAGAGGTTTGTTTTATGGTTCTTGAACTATATCTAAAAAAGAAAGAAATCTTAATATATTCTATCCAAGAAATTGCTTTGGAAATTTTCCTGTCAGTTTATCAGTCTGAAATGAGTTCAATAAGACAAATTCTCAAGAAGACTCCAGCATCGAAGACTTTTGATCTCGATGAGTTATATTTAGCGACTTACTGCTAAGATAGGATTAAAATCCTACATTCCAGGCAGTGGATTAATTGCATTGCTAGATAAATCAACTTTTAGAGAGAAGGTTACACTGCCTCTGTGAAGGTCATTAGCAAGGCCAGACCAGAAATTCTGTCATAATTCTGGGTTGCCTTATGAAAGAACTTTCCAAATCCAATATGGCAGAAGAGAAAATAGTGATTAATAACAAAGGTTGTAGAGAATTCAAATAATGGCAGTAGCTTATATAGCAGTGTAAGAGGTGCATTAGGTTCTAAATATGTTTATAATGCCAAGAAATCATAAATCTCTGTGTTATAGACTGTCATATCTACACATCACGCAACTGGGTTCTTGCTCCAGGACTAATGCTACAATGTAACGCTGGCTGTGTGCCCACATCTTTTACAAGCAGCTTGCTTATTTTTTAGCACCAGTAGCACCCCAGTATTAGGGAAAGCTGAAAGTGGGTTAATCCAGTTTGACACATTTAGTGCTATTTCTGACATGTCAGATGTGCACATCAGTGAGCTGGCAGTGGGGCTCTTGTACTCCTACATCTCTAGAAAATATAGATCTTTCTGGACTGATGCTGAAATGATGCCTCTGCATCCATTATATGAGACTGCTATTCAGGTCACTAGTTGCTTTCAGTATGCTTGTTCCACTGTTTCTAGGTATCAGAAAAAAGCTTTAACTGGGGAGATCAACATATGTAGAAATCTAAGGCAGAATTGTGGTTCTAGACAGACATGTTCTCACATTTACTTACAAACCACACATACATACATGTGTAATATTCAGAAAAACACACATGGATATGTGAGTCTGAGTGAGAGACAGAGTTTGTGTGTGTGTGTGTGTGTGTGTGAGAGAGAGAGAGAGAGTATGACTGAGAGAGAGAGAGAAATATAGAAGTAATGTTACTCAATAGATGAGTAAAATGATGACGGTGGCCAAGGATGAACACAGGATAGCAGCAGATTTCTTCAGCTCCACCAATTTCATTACATTGACAGGGTTACTTAAAAATTAATTCTTGAAATGATTCTTTCTAAATGGTTTGTTTTATATAGTTCTTGAACTATATCTAAAGAAGGAAATCTTAATAATATTCCTGTCAGAAATTACTTTGGAAATTTTCCTGTCAGTTTATCAGTCTGAAATGAGTTCCAATAAGACAAATTCTCAAGACTCCAGCATCAAGAAAGAACTTCAGTCTCTGATAATTATAGCCCAGCAACTTACTGCTAAGATGGATAAAATGGATGCTAAAATAGACACTTTCTTGAGCAGCCTTATATATTTACTAGGAGACTCCCATTTTAATGTCGGGTCATTTAATGATGAATATCTCATATGTTAATTGGAAAAAAGATGTTCAGGCTGAACTCCAAGACTGGTAATGAAGTATAAAAATACAAGAATAACTGGAGAATATTTTTTTCAGAGAGTGGTATAAAATGGAATATTTTAACAGTTACATGAATGTATCAGACACTCACAACACAAAAATCAGATACTTAAATCTATAACTAGAGAAATGCCTATTAAGTTTTTGACTAAGATTGTGTTTATGATTTTATGTTTGTAATTATTATGATTATATTTATGTGTCTTATTATTGTGTTTATGATATTATCATACTTGTGATCATGGTATGTATCATAAAACCCACAGGCTATTTACTGGGTTGGTGTATATATATGGAAAGAGTTTAGGTAATTGCAAGGGAGGAAAACATCTAAGGAATTTTAGATATATTACAAAATTAAAGGAAAAAAATGTCAGAATCTTACATTCCAAACAGTGGTTTAATTGCATTACTAGATAAATCCGCTTTTAGAGAGAAGGTTATACTGCCTCTGTGAGGGTCATTAACAAGGCCAGACCAGAAATTCTGTCATAATTCTGGGTTGCCTTTTGAAAAAAACTTTCCAAATCAACAGGCAGAAAGAGAAGAAATGAAATGAAATTAATAACAAAGGTTGTAGAGAATTCAAATAATGGCAGTAGCTTATATAGCAGTATAAGAGGTGCATTAGGTTCTAAATATGTTTATAATGCCAAAAATGTAATCTCTTGTTATAGACTGTCATATCTACACATCACGCAACTGGTTTCTTGCTCCAGGACTAATGCTACAATGCAGCACTGGCTGTGTGCTTATCTTTACAAACAGCTTGCTTATTTTACATATGGACCTGCAACAACAGAAGATCCAGATGACAGGCATAGAAGAAGCTGTGAATGACATGGAAAATAAAATACAAGAACAGGAAATCAACATTGAGTTTCTGCTGAAACAAAATACACATTACAAACAAAGCTGATGACCTGGAAAATAGATCTAGGCTAACATTAGGATTTTTGGACTGCCAGAAAAATATTGAAGGTAACAATATTACTTCTTTTTAACAACATAACAACTTGGCTCAGATGACAGGCAGTATTAGGGAAAGCTGAAAGTGGGTTAATCCAGTTTGACACATTTAGTGCTATTTCTGACATGTCAGATGTGCACATCAGTGAGCTGGCAGTGGGGCTCTTGTACTCCTACATCTCTAGAAAATATAGATCTTTGTGGACTGATGCTGAAATGATGCCTCTTGGTCTATCATATGAGACTGCTTTTCAGGTCACTAGTTGCTTTCAGTATGCTTGTTCCACTGTTTCTAGGTATCAAACTTTAACTACAAGGAGATCAACATATGTAGAAATCGAATGCAGAATTGTGGTTCTAGACAGGGATGTTCTCACATTTACTTACAAACCAAACATACATACATGTGTAATATTCATACAGAAGAACACACATGGATATGTGAGTCTGTGAGTGAGAGAGAGAGAGAGCGAGAGTGTGTGTGTGTGTGTATGTGTGTGTGAGAGAGAGAGAGAGTGTGACAGAGAGAGAGAGATAGAAGTAATGTTACTCAAGAGATGAGTAAAATGATGACGGTACTAAGGATGAACATACAGGATAGCAGCAATTTCTTCATTCCACAATTTCATTAATATGAAATTAATTACTTAAAAATTAATTTTGAAGTAATTTTCTTCTAAATAAGTTTGTTTTATATAGTTCTTTGAACTATATCTAAAAGAAAGGAAATCTTAATAATATTCCTGTTGAAATTACTTCAAATTTTCCCAATAGTTTATCAGTCTGAAATGAGTTCCAATACATACAAATTCTCACATCAAGAAAGAACTTCAGTCTCTGATAATTATAGCCCAGCAACTTACTGCTAAGATGGATGGATACTAAATAGACACTTTCATAGAAAAACTACAAAACAAATAGACTGCCAGCATATGGACCTGCAACAACAGAAGATCCAGATGACAGGCATACAGAAGAAGCTGTGAAATTGACATGGAAAAATAAAATACACAAGAACAGGAAAACTGCCCACTGAGTTTCTGCTGAAACAAAATACACATTTACAAACAAAGCTGGATGACCTGGAAAATAGATCTAGGCTAATAACATTATTAGGATTTTGGACTGCCAGAAAATATTGAAGGTAACAATATTACTTCTTTTTAACACATGGCCTCTCTAAAACTTAGATTTACCAGAAGCATTCTCTTTTGCATCGAAGAGACATAGATCTATAGGGGCTAATAATTAATCCTAACAAAACTATCCTAGATCAAGAGAAGTTAGACTTCTATCATCTTTTGATAAAGAGATAATTTTAAATCTGCTTGGGCCAAAGCCCTGTTGTTTAATGAGACAACTGTGCTTTTGACAATGACTATTCTTCCATGGTAATTGCTAAAAAAAGTTTCTTTCACAGAAGCGACTCTCTTTTGCAGTGTCGAGAAGAATATAGATCTATAAGCTAATACTAACTCTAACAAAACTATCCTAGATCGGTTATAGTTAGTTTCTATCATCTTTTGATAAAGAGATGGTTCTTAAATCTGCTTGGGCTAAAGCTCCTGTTAAGTTTAATGAGACAACTGTGCTGTTTTGACAATGACTATTCTTCCATGGTGAATTGCTAAGAGAAAAGTTTTCTACTTACTAATAAAGGGGGAGCTTAAAAGCACAGTTTAATACCTTCCTGTTTCCTGCAAGCTTAAAATCTTCCTTCCTGATGGTCCCTAGGTCTTGATGATTTCCAGACTCTGCTGCAGGGAGCTCTTTGCATCGAAGAGCACATAGATCTATATAGCTAATACTAACTCTAACAAAAACTATCCTAGATCAGTTATAGTTAGATTTCTATCATCTTTTGATAAAGAGATGGTTCTTAAATCTGCTTTGGCTAAAGCTCCTGTTAAGTTTAATGAGACAACTGTGCGTTTTGACAATGACTATTCTTCCATGGTAAAAAATACAAGGAGCAAAAAAAGTTTTTGGATAAAAGAAGGAAGGAAGGTAAGAGAAGTAAGATGGGCTAGTTCTTCATTAAAAGAGAGATTTGGCAGCTGAGCTTCCTGGAGACTTCCAGAGAAGAAAGAGACTAAAAACAAATGATTTGTTATATGTTTTTTCTCTCTCATCATTTAGTTCATTATTAATGCTTTTTAGATATAGTTCTGCAAAAAAATACCAAATATTTCTTCCTGATGGTCCTAAGGTCTTCGAAGGATTTAGACTCTGCTTTACTGTTTGTCAAAGAAAAAAAGGATTTTGGATAAAAATAGAAGAAATGGAATGGGCTAGTTCTTCATTAAAAAGAAGCTGGATGACCTGGAAAATAGATCTAGGCGCAATAACATTACGGATTTTTGGACTGCCAGAAAATATTGAAGGTAACAATATTACTTCTTTTTTTAACAACATGGCTCCTAAAACTTTAGATTTACCAGAAGCATTCTCTTTTGGTGTCGAAGAGCACATAGATCTATAGCGTACTAACTCTAACAAAACTATCCTAGATCAGTTGTAGTTAGATTTCTATCATCTTTTGATAAAGAGATGGTTTCTTAAATCTGCTTGGGCTAAGCTCCTGTTAAGTTTAAATGAACAACTAATAACGTTTTGACAATGACTATTCTTCCATGGTAATTGCTAAAGAAAAGTTTTTCTGCCACTAATAAGGAGCTTAAAAAAGCTGATTTAATCAAAGTTACCCTCCTGAAGACTTCAGAGAAGAAGAAGAGACTAAAAAACAAAATGATTGTTATATGTTTTTTTCTCTCTCTACTATCATTTTAGTTCATTATTAATCTTTTTGAATATAGTTCCTGCATTTCCAGAGTTTCACAACATTTTGCAGCACTTAATCAAAGTTATTCCTCCTCTATGTGCAAAGAAAGGTTTTGTTTCAATCCAGTCAAAATGCCTGGAGGATTTAACAATGGCAGGCTGTGACCTGGATTTGTTTTTCTTCTGGAAAAAGTGCAAGGCTAGTAATTTGATACATTCTTCTATTCACCTTTTTTTTTCTCTTCTGTTTCCTGCCAAGCTTAAAATCTTCCCTTCCTGATGGTCCCTAGGTCTTCGATGATTTGAACTCTGCTTTTACTGTTTTGTCAAAAGAAAAAAGGATTTTGGATAAAATAGAAGAAATGGAATGAGCTAGTTCTTCATTAAAGGGTAGCAAGAAGCTTCCTGGAAGACTTCAGAAGAAAGAAGAGACTAAAAAACAAATGATTTGTTATATGTTTTCTCATCATTTTAGTTCATTATTAATCTTTTTGAATATAGTTCCTGCATTTCAGAAAGCCACAAATATTTTGGAAAGATTTAATCAGTTGTCTCTATGTGCAAAGAAATGTTTTTGTTTCATAACCCAGTCAAAATGCCTGAGGATTTAATGGCGAGCTGTGACTCGATTTGTTTTCTGCGAAAAAGTAAGGTTAGTAATTTGATACATTTTTTCTATCTTTACCTTTTTTTCTTCCTTCTTCTTTTATTATTTTCTTTGTTTAAACAATGACATTCTATTTAGATTGTCTTAGTGGGTAAAAAAATTGGGGGAGGGCAGGGAGAGAACAGTAATAAAAATATCATTAATAGAATAATAACATATTTATTTCTAGTAAAGGTTTATAGGATTCTTCAAATGCTATTTCTAATTATACTTCTTGATTATACTGCTTATGCTTTGTTTTGTAAATAATCTGTCATGCTTTAACTAATAATAATCAGAACTAAATAAGAGTAAATAATATGTTTTATTTTTAACTCTATTAATATAAACAGTAAGTAACATTCCATTTTAACCAGTCAAAATGACATCTCATTTAGATTATGTAGTGGGTAAGCAGGTGGAGGGCAGGGGAGAACAGTAATAAAAATATCATTAATAACAACATATTTATTCTAGTAAAAGTTTATAAGTTCTCTTCAAATGCTATTCTAATTCATAATTTCTCTTGATTATACTGCTTATGCTTGTTTGTAAATAACTGTCATCATGCTTTAACTAATAATAATCAGAACTAAATAAGAGTAAATAATAGGTTTTATTTTTTAACTCCATTAATATAAAACAGGCAACATCCTTCAAATCTATTTAATTATACTTTCTTGATTATACTTATGCTTGTTTGTAAATGTCTGTCATTAACAACAATAATAATCAGAACTAAATAAGAGTAAATAATATGTTTTGTACTTTAACTCTATTAATATAAACAGTAAGTAACATTCCATTGTATATAGCTTTTACAGCTACAGCTTCTCTTACATTTTTTTTTATTTCTCTGCCTCACCCTTATTATTTTTTTTTACTCTCTTTCTTTTCCTTTATTAATATATAGAAATGCTTTGACTGGATAAGTACAGTGGAATAATAGGATTTGTAAGAAAATCTGAGTTGGGAGAAGAATGCTGAGTTTTTACTTGTTGGTAATTTTGAGTTTCAATTCCACCTGCATAGGAGGCTGATGATCTGTGGAATACATTGTGGAGGTCTTGTCATGTTTAGGATGCATTTACACTGCTAAAATGAATGTTTGTCACTGGTTTTTAATAAGTTTCCCGCCAAAATGTTAAGAGAGACAATCTGGATGTGGGCTGTCTCAACAATGCCCTTGAGTTACCTTCAGAATCTTCTTCAAATCACAGAATTCCTCACAGAGAAACTGAAAGCAGTTAGTATAAAATACTGATTAAGGTTATCACACTGACACAATTCACAGATTCAGGAAAAATACTCTGTTCATAAAATATGTAGTTATAATGAGTTTAAATTATGTATGCTCTTTGTAGTAAGCAAATGTCTTATTTTAGAAGGCATACTCTCTTTTTCTTTTCTTTATTAATATATAGAAATGCTTTTGACTGAGTGGAGCACAGTGAATAATAGAGTTATGAAAATTAGGTTAGGAGAAAGAATGCTGGGATTTACTATTACTTGTTGGTAATTTGAGTTTAATTTCACTTGCATAGGGCTATGATGATCTGTAGGAATACATTGTGGAGTTCTGTCATGTTTAGATGCATTTACACTGCTAAATGAATGTTTGTCACTAGTTTTAATAAGTTTCCCTTAAAATGTTAGAGAGACAATCTGGGATGTGACATCTTATACTGTGCCCTTGAGTTGCCTCAGAATCTTCCAAATCACAGAGATTCTCACAGAGAAACTGAAAGCAGTTAGTATAAGCATTGACAAGGTTATCACACTGACACACCACAGATTCAGGAAAAATACTTCCTGTTCATAAAATATATCTCAGTTATAATGAGTTTAAATTATGTAGTTTCTTGTAGTAGAAGTAAATGTCTTATTTTTTAGAGGCATAAAAGTGACTTATTTATTTAAATGTTTTTGAAAATCTATAACATGACATAATAATCTATGTTAAAAATTTGTATTTCCAAACATATACTTTACTATAACTCATTTAATTCATCTGATTGATGACATAAATAATCTTATAACTCTATTCTGGAAAGAAATGTCATGTATTATATTTTAAAGCAGTAGAGTTAGCATGATTGTAAAATCTGAGGATTTACCAATATGTGTACATGCATTATTTTGTATAAAACAGACAGATTTATTCTAGGACAACAAGTAGGACAGTGCTCTACAAGGCACAACTCAGTGAATCGAATATATATATGTGTGTGTGTGTGTGTGTGTGTGTGTGTGTGTGTGTGTAGCCAATGTGTGTGTGTGTGTGTGAGTGTGATGGCTTTTTTTTTCTGAGAATCTGCACTTAACTATCTAATATGATTTATAATAATTTCTATGAAAAATGATATTTGTCCACTAGTTTTAATTCTATGTAGTGGTAAAGGGTGGGGAGGGCAGGAGAGAATGTGCAATAAAAATATCATTAATAGAATAATAACATATTTATTTCTAGTAAAAGTTTATAAGTTCAAATGCTATTTCTAATTATATCTGATTGTCATCGTAAATAATCTGTCATGCTTTAACTAATAATAATCAGAACTAAATAAGAGTAAATAATATGTTTTATTTTTAACTCTATTAATATAAACAGTAAGTAACATTCCATTGTATATACTTCTTACAGCTTTCTCTTACATTTTTTATTTCTGGCCTCAATTCCCTTTTATTTTCTACTCTCTTTCTTTCTTTTATTAATATATAGAAATGCTTTTGACTGAGGGCACAGTGAATAATAGGATTTGTATATGAAAACTGAGTTGAGAAGAATGCTGAGTTTTATTACTTGTTGGTACCTTTGAGTTTAATTTCACTCTGCATAGAGGCTGTGATGATCTGTGGAATACATTGTGGAGGTTCTGTCATGTTTAGGATGCATTTACACTGCTATGTTTTGAGTTTCCGCCAAAATGCTCTTAACAGCAGCATAATAATCTGTGTTAAAAAATTTGTATGTTCCAAACATATACTTTAGCTCATATAACTCATTTAATTCATCTGATTGACAAACATAAATAATCTTATAACCTATTCTGGAGAAGAAATGTCACAAGTGTGATATATTTTGGGAAGCAGTAGGTTAGCATGATTGTAAAAATCTGGCTACCAATATGCCTGCTTTTACCATTTTGTATAAAGCAGACAGATTTCATTCTAGGACAGCAAGTAGGACAGTGCTTTGCCAAGTTTTCAATAACCTGGGATGTGGGCAGTGAGATCAGATATATATATGTGTGTGTGTGTGTGTGTGTGTGTGTGTGTGTGTGTGTGTGTGTGTGTGTGTGTGAGGCATGGCTTTTTTTTTCTGAGAATCTGCATTAACTATCTAATATGATTTATAATAATTCTATGAATACAATATTTTACCTCATTGACAAATGAATGTTTGCCACAAGTTTTTAATAAGCTCGCCAAAATGTTAGAAAGGGAGACAATCTGGGATGTGGGCTGTCCTTGTGCATAATGTTCATGAGTTTCCCCAGAAGCTTCACTCACAGAATTTCACAGAGAAACTGAAAGCAGTTAGTATAAACATTTTACAAGGCTATCAAGACTGACACACCACAGATCTACAGGAAAATACCAACCATAAAATATGCGTCAGTTATGATGAGTTTAGATGATGTAGTTTCTTAGAAGGGGCAAGCATCTTATTTTAGAAGGTATAGAAAATAACCATTTATTTAAATGTTTTGAAAAATCTACTTCTAATAGTAGCATAATAATCTGTGTTAAAAAACTTGTGTCACCAAAATGTTAAGGGGAGACAATCCTGGGATCTTCGATAATGTTCATGAGTTTCCCAAAACAAGATATACACCGACAGGCTGTCTTATGCACAATGCCCTTTGAGTTACCCTCAGAATCTTCAAATCACAGAATTCTCACAGAGAAACTGAAAGCAGTTAGTATAAACATTGACAAGGCTATCTCACTGAACGAATTTCACATCACAGAAAAGCATCAGAGAAACTGAAAAGCAGTTAGTATAAAGCATTGACAAGGTTATCACACCATACTATCATGTCAGTTATAA
Source organism: Protopterus annectens (assembly GCF_019279795.1). Classification (NCBI taxonomy): domain Eukaryota; kingdom Metazoa; phylum Chordata; order Ceratodontiformes; family Protopteridae; genus Protopterus; species Protopterus annectens. The sequence goes on from NC_056736.1 coordinate 332,385,392, forward strand.
TGAGTTTAAATTATGTAGTTTCTTGTAGTAAGTAAATGTCTTATTTTAGAAGGCATAAAAATGAAACATTTATTTAAATGTTTTGAAAATCTACTTAACAGCAGCATAATAATCTGTGTTAAAAATTTGTGTTCCAAACATATACTTACTATAACTCATTTAATTCATCTGATTGACAAACATAAATAATCTTATAACTCTATTCTGGAAGAAATGTCATGTGATATATTTTAAAGCAGTAGGTTAGCATGATTGTAAAATCTGGTTACCAATATGTGTTTGCTGTGCATTATTTTGCATAAAGCAGACAGATTTTATTCTAGGACAGCAAGCAGGACAGTTTCTACAAAGGCACAACTCAGAGATCAGATATGTATATGTGTGTGTGTGTGTGTGTGTGTGTGTGTGTGTGTGTGTGTGTGTGTTTGTGTGTGTGTGAGTGTGATGGCTTTTTTTTCCTGAGAATCTGCATAACTATCTAATATGATTTATAATAATTTCTATGAATACAATATTTTACTCTATTGACAAAATGAATGTTTGCCACAAGTTTTAATAAGTTTCCCACAAATGTTAAGGGAGACAATCTGGGATGTGGGCTGTCTCATGCATAATGTTCATGAGTTTCCCACAAGGTTATCACTGACCCACCCACAGAATTTTCGAGAAGAAAAGTATATGTCATGTGGATATATTTTAAAAGCTGCAGTAGCTCATGATTGTAAATCTACAATGTGTTTGCTGTGCATTATTTTGTGGTGCAGAGCAGACAGATTTATCCTAGGGACAGTGCTAGATTGTGCCTTACAGCACAATGCAGTGAGATCAGATATATGTATGTATATATGTATATGTATGTACATACATATATATGTGTGTGTATATATATATATATATATGTATATATATATGTGTGTGTGTGTGTGTGTGTGTGTATGTGTGTGTCTGTATGTGTGTGTGTGTATGTGTGTGTGTATGTATATATGTGTGTATATATGTGTGTATGTCTGTGTGTGTGTGTGTGTGTGTGTATGTGTGTGTGTGTGTGTGTGTGTATGTATATGTGTGTGTGTGTGTCTGTGTTTATGTGTGTGTGATGGCTTTTTAGGTAATAACGAGTATGTTTCTGAGAATCCACAACTATGCACACATGATTTATAATAATTTTATGAATACATTTTACTCTATTGACAATAATGAGTTTAAGCAAATGCATATACAAACAATTCAAGATTTTTTGGAAGCCAAGCTGATAGAATCTCACATGACAAAAAATAGATGCATCTAATGCTTGTAATGTCTGAATCATATTAGCCAAAGCTTTTGATTACTCTGTTCATAAAAAACATTGACAAGGTTATCACTAATTGACACACCACAGATTCAGGAAAATACCTATTCTCATAAAATATGTCAGTTATGATGAGTTTAGATGATGTAGCTGTCAGTTATCAGTTAGCAGTGAGTTTAGATGAAGTCTTAGTTCTTGTAGCAATGAGTTTAAAATATTTTCCTCCTTGGATTTCTCAGAACATAGAAGGCATAGAGGCATAGAAAAATGAATCATTTAAAATTTTTTTTGAAAGGCATATCTACTTAACAGTAGCATAATAATCTGTGTTAAAAACTTGTGTCACAAACAAATACTCTTACTATAACTCATTTAATCTCATCTGATTGGACAAGCAAATAATCTTATAACTCTATTCTGGAAGAAATGTCATGTGATATATTTTTAAAGCAGTAGGTCAGCATGATCAGAAAATCTGGTTACTAATATGTGTTTGCTGCATTATTTTGTATACGACATTCATTCAGGGACAGCAAGTAGGATTGTGCTCTACAGACACAACTCAGTGAGATCCATGCTGGCGGCATGTATGTGTGTGTGTGTGTGTGTGTGTGTATGTGTGTCTGTATGTGTGTGTGTGTATGTATGTATATATGTGTATGTGCTATGTATGTATAAAGCGTAGTGTGTGTGTGTGTGTGTGTGTGTGTGTGTGCATGTATATGTGTGTGTATATGTATGTGTGTGTCTAGCCATGTGATGGCTTTTTTTTTTTTTTTTTTTTAGGCAATAACCAGGTGTTTCTTGAGAATCTGCATGTGTGTGTGTGTGTGTGGATGTGTGTGTGTGTGTATATGTGTGTGTGTATATGTATGTGTGTGTCTGTGTTTATGTGTGTGATGGCTTTTTTTTTAGGTAATAGCATAGGTGTTTCTGAATCTACATAAATGCAATATGATTTAAATGTTTTGAAAATCTACTTAACAGCAGCATAATAATCTGTGTTAAAATTTGTGTTCAAACATATACTTTACTATAACTCATTTAATTCATCTGATTGACAAACATAAATAATCTTATAACTCTATTCTGGAAGAAATGTCATGTGATATATTTTAAAGCAGTAGGTTAGCATGATTGTAAAATCTGGTTACCAATATGTGTTTGCTGTGCATTATTTTGTATAAAGCAGACAGATTTATTCTAGGGACAGCAAGTAGGACAGTGCTCTACAAAGGCACAACTCAGTGAGATCAGATATATATATGTGTGTGTGTGTGTGTGTGTGTGTGTGTGTGTGTGTGTGTGTGTGTGTGTGTGTGTGAGTGTGATGGCTTTTTTCTGAGAATCTGCATAACTATCTAATATGATTTATAATAATTTCTATGAATACAATATTTTACTCTATTGACAAAATGAATGTTTGCCACAAGTTTTAATAAGTTTCCCGCCAAAATGTTAAGGGAGACAATCTGGGATGTGGGCTGTCTCATGCATAATGTTCATGAGTTTCCTCAAGCTTCACTCACAGAATTTTTAAGAGAAACTGAAAGCAGTTAGTATAAACATTGACAAGGTTATCACACTGACACACCACAGATTCAGGAAAAATACTCTATTCATAAAATATGTCAGTTATGATGAGTTTAGATGATGTAGTTTCTTGTAGCAAGTAAATATCTTATTTTAGAAGGCATAGAAAATGAATCATTTATTTAAATGTTTTTGAAAATCTACTTAACAGTAGCATAATAATCTGTGTTAAAAAACTTGTGTCACAAACAAATACTTTACTATAACTCATTTAATTCATCTGATTGACAAGCATAAATAATCTTATAACTCTATTCTGGAAGAAATGTCATGTGATATATTTTAAAGCAGTAGGTCAGCATGATTGTAAAATCTGGTTACTAATATGTGTTTGCTGTGCATTATTTTGTATAGAGCAGACAGATTTATTCTAGGGACAGCAAGTAGGATTGTGCTCTACAGAGACACAACTCAGTGAGATCAGATATATATGTATGTATGTATATATATATATATATATATGTATATACATATATATATGTGTATGTATGTATGTATATATATATATATGTATATATATATATGTATGTGTGTGTGTGTGTGTGTGTGTGTGTGTGTGTATGTGTGTGTCTGTATGTGTGTGTGTGTGTATGTATGTATATATGTGTATGTGTATATGTATGTATGTGTGTGTGTGTGTGTGTGTGTGTGTGTGTGTGTGTGGATGTGTGTGTGTGTGTATATGTGTGTGTGTATATGTATGTGTGTGTCTGTGTTTATGTGTGTGATGGCTTTTTTTTTTTTTTTTTTTTTTTTTAGGTAATAACGCAGGTGTTTCTGAGAATCTGCATAACTATGCAATATGATTTATAATAATTTTTATGAATACAATATTTTACTCTATTGACAATAATGAGTTTAAGTAAATGCGCATATACAAACAATTCAAGATTTTTTTGGAAGCTGTTGATAGAATTCACATGACAGAAAATAGATGCATCTTAATGCTTGTAATGTCTGAATCATATTAGCCAAAGCTTTTGATTTAAATGAATGTTAGAACATAATTTTCTCTCCTCTTGATTTCTAACATTAAGATTATTTGAATGCTATTAGAATACAAGTGTTATATATTACATATATTTATATAATAGTATGAACAGTTTTTTAAAAAGAAAAGAAAAAAAAAAAAGAAAAAAGTTTATTTTAGTTTATATGATGCTGTTTTACCAAATGTGTAGTTTTGTCTTGATAGATAATTGAATTGAAAACTGTTAACCTCAGTTAAATATAACTAGTATTAAATTGATAAGGTGGTAGCTGAGGTACTGCTGCTTAGGGTAGGGGGTTAACTTGAGTAGTAAATACTGCTCTAAGTTGGAGTTTTCAACTCCAGGCGGGATGCAAGGTTTAATCCTTACATTATTTTCACTTGTTCATTGTTATATGTATATAGTTTTGACATCCACAATATATTTTGTACACTCATTGTCACTACAAACAAAATTGAATCCTATACAAAATCCCATAAGAGATTTAATAAATACAGCTATATTTAAAGGTACACCTAAAAGAGGAGATGTAACATTATTTATCTGGTTATTTGTTATTTCGATCATAAGATTCTTGAGTTTTAAAAATGCCAAATGACATCTTTAAAAGGAATTTCTTTAAACATTAATGGATTGAATAATCCGTGTAAAGGGCAAGCCTAATAAGATACATTAATCTACACAAGGCCAATCTAGTCTTCCTGCAAGAAACCCATCTCTTGAAAAAAGATATTGATAAACTAGCCACTAATAAGTATACAGTATTGGTTAGTTCAGAGCACACTCAGAAAAAGAGAGGAGTGGCTATTTTATGGAATAAAAGTATGCTCATTCCTAAAACCATTAAGTCTTATCAGGATGACAAAGGAATGTTTTGTATGGTTACAATACAAATTAATGGGAAGACTTACACTTTAATTAATGTATATTGGATACCTGGAATTGGTATTAATACAGTGAAACATCATATTGATAAGATCATATCATTCTCTATAGGGGATATTATTTTAGCTGGTGATTTTAATTGTATACTGCATGAAAGTGATACTACCACTATAAAGAAAAGAAGAATTACATCTAATGCAAAACATTTAAATGATTTTGCTAATTCTTATCATTTGAATGATATTAATAATCAGATAGAGTCAAAATCATTACCATACACCTTTTTTCTAACAGATACAAAACTTATTCAAAAATAGATAGGGTCTTTATTTCTAACCAGATGGTAACAGATTTAATTAATTCCAAAATCATTTCATGTCCTATATCTGATCATAACTCAATTGTTTTTGAATTCATGATAAAAATACTCATAATGTTCAGATCAAAAGGATACCAGCATACTTAACTCAGCTAAAAGACTATAAAGAATATATACTTTCAGAAGTACAACATTTTCTAGACATAAATAATACTCCTGAAGTCTCCATTGTCTATGTTTGGGATGCCTTAAAATCATATCTATATGGACAAAGTATCAGATGGTATAATAACAAAAGGAAATCTTGGGATAAGGAATTGTTAGATATTCAAAGTAAACTGGACTCTTATAAGCATAATAATAAAAAGAAAATATTATGGACAAGAAAGTTATTGAAGAAATAAACAAACTAAATGAGAAATACAAAGAAATTTTAACTCATAAAGTTAAAATAACTTTAGAGAAATACAAGTTTTGTCTTATTCAATAAGCCCCAAATACTTACATAGACTTAAAAATAAAACAAAAGATTGAATAAACAAAACCATATCAAAGAAATCTTTTCTCTAAGGAAAAGAAGAATGTTTCTAGTATACCAGAAATACTGGGCGGATTTAGAAATCACTTTCACAAGATTAACCATAACAACATTAACATGGAACCTAAAGATAAAATAAAGGAGTTTATAACCACAAACATGAATAAAAAGCTTAACAAACAACAGATTAAACTATTGGACAAGAGTATTTCATATACAGAAGTTATTACACAAATAAATAAGCTTAAATCAAACAAAGCACCGGGTAATGATGGTATTATACCAGAGATATATAAAATCCTTTCTAAAACTACATATTCATTAATACATAAGGTTTTTATTCTGGCCCAAACTGAGTTAATAACCCCCCCCATCTTGGCAATATACATTTATTTCACCAATTTTAAAACCTAATAAAGATCCAACTAGATGTTCTTCATATCGACCCATCTCATTACTTAATGTTGATTATAAAATGTTTATGAGTATTTTTGCTGATAGATTGAAGACAATTATCCCGGCATTATAGACATAGATCAGACGGGCTTCATTGTAAATAGAAATACTTTTGATAATATAAGAAGAACTTTAACATTAATTGATTTTGCAAATAGGAAAAAGAAAGATTTAACACTTATTAGTCTTGATATAGGTTCAGCATTTGATTCAGTAAGTTGGGACTATCTGTTTACCTTACTGAAATGCACAAATTTCTCTGATGCATTTGTAAATTTAATTGAGCATTTATACAAAGGCTGGCTTATATTAAGGTAGGAACATATGTTTCACAAAAATACCCATTCTTAAAGGTACAAAGCAAGGATGTCCACTTTCTCCACTATTATTCACTTTAGTAATGGAGCCTTGGGCTAATTTGATTAGAAACAGTACTGACATAGAGGGTTTTGAAATAGAAGAAAATACAACATCAAAAATTCAACTTTTGCAGATGATGTTCTAATTACATCAGCAGGATCTAATTCTTCTATGCAGTCTTTATTTGATAAAATGATGAATTTTAAAAGTATTTCTGGTTTAATATTCAATGAAGAAAAACTAAAATACTACCTATATATACACGAAAAATACTCTCATTAGTGATTTTACTAAATATGTACCCAACTCAGGTCAGATAACTTATTTAGGTATAATACTATCTAAAGATATTAAATCTATTATATATAATAACTATAATACCTGTTTTCTTAATATACAAAATCTTTTTAATACCTGGAATAATATGTTTTTACTATGGAGGAGAGACTTACAATTATTAAAATGATAATATTCCCCAAGATTTTATACTTAATACAATCAATAATACTTTCACCTACAAAAATAACTATCAAGAAACTGAATACACTAATGTTAAATTTCTTATGGGCACCTAATAGACCTAGGATTGCATTAAAGAAACATACTAATAGCTGGTCTCAAGGGGGTATTTCTTTTCCAGACTTTAATTTATATATTATCTCTTCTATTATAAAAGTTATTACTTTATTAATAGATCGGTCATATGTAAAATGGAAAGATTATTGGGAGCTAATTAGTATGCACTTCATGAAAATCTCCTTAACACATAAAAATATGATTATAAATAACTCCATGTTGTGGTTGCTAAAGGAATTTTGTACTTCACCTATTACACCTAAACATATGGTCTGTTACCCATTAAATATTATTATTAGCTATAACTTTATATTCATGCACCCTAAGTATAGGGAATGGAATTTTATTGTATTCCCTATAATTTATACTCAGGGTATGCTTATGTCATCTACTTCTGAAGGAGCTCATTTAGCTATAGATAATAATCTAAAGTACTGGTATCAGCTGATATCTGATAATAAAGTTAAAAATCTAGATTTCTTAAAACAAGAATTTGATCTAAGAGAAACTTGCTGGTTAGAGGTTCAGATCTTTAGACAACATCTCATTGATAGAATAGATCTAATGTCTATAACAGTTAAAGAATCTATTCCAAAACTGATTGATTACTTGATAATAAATTTACAGCATAAAGTTTCTGATAAAGGTAAACTTTCATATATACATAAAATTATTAGACAAGAAACTTTTACAATGTAGATTCATACTGGAATTATTTCACCTCTATTAATGGGGACCCACCAACTCAACAAGATAAACAATATATATTGGAATCTGCTTATAGAACTACATCTTCCATTGTCTGGAGACTTTATACATGGAAATTTTTACATAGATCTTTTATACACCTTTGATGATGAATAAAATTAATAATAAAGATAATCTATGTAAGAGATGTAATGTAGAAATTAATGCTGACTGGGCTCATATGTTTTATGACTGTATGAAGTTGAAAGAATACTGGAAGTCAATTAATGAATTTTGCAGGCTCTTTATACAGATAATTTCATTATTTTTAAGTCTCTTATATTATTCAACACACCTGTACCTCAATGTGTTAAAAAGATTAAGCTTCCTTGTTATGGTCTATCCTAGCAGTGGCTAGGAAAATAATAACTAGAAATTGGATTTCAGATACACCTCCTTCGTTCAATGAATTTAAAAATGTTATGAATATAATGTGTCATATGGAAATAAGCACAATTAGAATGAGAACAACTAGAAAAACATCACGTTTTATTGTATGGGATAATTTACAAAATTTGTTAAAAAAATTCTAATTTCAATAGCACAGTATTTTAGTTTAATTAATTGATCTGATTGTAGTGGATGTCTTTGTAAATACTTTAGTTGTTTTGTTGAATATTATAATAATACCTATTTTAATTATTTGTATAAAATTGTTATGATATTTCTCTTATATGTTAAAACAATAAACTTGTTTTGAAAAAAAAAGAGATGAGTAAAATTCCTAGTGGGGACTGTTGTCATAGAGTCTTAGGTTCATTGGTACTTACTAGACTATTGATCTGTGAAGATGTTTGGACACCTAGCCTTACATTTCCATGGTAGTTTTACCCCTCATATTTTGTGTACAAGTAACTCAGGGACAGGCAGAAGAAGAATATGCTGCAACATTTACATGTTGACCTTGTCCATGAGGGAGAAAGGTGCTAAACTGAAGGTGATTCTGGGGTTACCCATCCATATACATTATGTTTGGATAGAGTAAAAGAAGTTCTTTGCTTTAGAGAGAGTGGAGATGGTTCTACAGAGGCAGAATTCTCTGTGGTATATACCTATCCTTCCAGCATATTCTGTTTATGTTGTAGAACAGGTTTAGATCTCCTGAGCATGTGTTTATGCCTCCATTGAGCTTGTTTAGGTATAATTGGTCTGACAGGATTGGGTCTAATGAGGTGCTCTTCGTGAGGCAGAGGTCACTTGACAGTAGCCTATATGATGCAGAGAAAAGTGACTATGGTGTGAGACAGATCACATAGTTAAGATTTAGGCTTGTGTTTTTATTGGTGAGGAAGCACTGTGGTCTTTCTAGTTGTGACAGGTGTTTGTAAAAGTATATGCCAAAATGAACATTATATTCAATTGTCAGCCTGAGTGGCAAGTACAGTGGAATGATTACAACCCTGGACCTTGTTGCTTTACTTTTAGATATAAGCTGTGCAATGAAAAAAGGCTTCCTTACAATACTGGATATGTTGTTATCAAACAAGATTTTGTTGTTGACATAGGTTCCTAGATCCCTAACTAAGATCAGTTTTCAAGGGTGTTTTGTCAATGTGATAGATAGAAGGAGAGTCATGACTGCCAAATAATACGATTATACATTTTGTGGCATTTAGATTTAGTCTATGCTTTTCACAGGGTGTATATCATAATCTTGAAGTCTGTTTACATTTCCTTCTTCACAAGCTATTTGTTTGGGTCTGGCCTTCTTGGAGGATCATGCTGTCTGTGCCGTTTATGATGGCACCAGGTTTGCAGTCTTCCGCAAATTTGTTGAGTCACAAACCCTCAACATTAGCTTTGATCTTTGAGTAGTAAATGCTGAAGAGAATTGACTCAAAGACTGAGCCCTTAACTACACGAGTAGTGACAGGTATTTCAGAGGAGGTGCAGCATCCCACTTTTATTTCTCTGGTTTCATTTGTGAGCCAGTTTGCCATCCATTGAGTTACTTTGGCATATGT
>NC_056736.1:333117612-333170112 GCF_019279795.1 Protopterus annectens
TTGTCAGATGAGAGATTGCTATCAACTTGGGTCCCCAGGTCCCTAATTACGTCTTCTGTACTTAATGGATTACCACCTATGTGGTAATTTGTGGGCACTTTGTTTTTGCCAAAGGGGATGACTATACACTTTTTGGCATTTAGCTTGAGGCCATGGCTCTGGCACCAGTTGTCTGTTTCTATGAGGCCCTTTTGGAGGATGCTTGTGTCGGCTGGAGAGTCGATTATGGTGCCCAATTTGCAGTCATCTGCGAACTTGGTCAGCCACAGTCCTTCTGTGTTGGCCTGTGCCTCCGAGAAATATATACCGAACAAGAGAGGTCCCAGGACTGAGCCTTGTGGGCACCACTTGTAACTGGTTTGGAGTCTGACATGGCTCCAGCAATTCTAACCATGTGGGTTCTGTCCTTGAGCCAGTTTGCAATCCATCTAGTGACATAGGGGTTTATATTTAAGCTGGTGAGCTTATCTATAATGCCCGAGTGGGGTATTGTATCGAAGGCTTTTGTGGGGTCCAGGTAGGCTGTGTGGACCACCTTCCCCTCATCAATGGCTTTGGTGACTGTTTCAAAGAAATCAACCAGGTTTAAGAGGCAGGATCTGCCCTTAACAAAGCCGAACTGGGTAGGATCCAGTGTCTGTAGGTCCCCAATATCTTTATTTATGAGGTCCATGATGATCCTTTCCATAGCTTTGCAGACCAAGCTAGTCAGGCTTATGGGGCGATAGTTTCCAGGATCCGTTGAGGCACCACCTTTATGGAGAGGGACCACTGTTGCTCTACACCACTCTTTGGGCACATATCCTGTAGTAAGGCTGAGATTGAACAGTAGTTTTATGTTTGGGTTTAGCTCTTCTTGGAGTTCATGTAGGACGCAGCCCGGGGCACTGTCTGGTCCCATTGATGCTGTGTTTTTTGCTTTGGAGAGGGCGGCTCTTACCTGAGCATCTGAGATGTCAGGGGGGCAGCACTCTGCTGGGATAGATATTTGTCCTTTTGGTGGGAGGGGAGAAGTTTGCTGAACCTGTCAGCTAGGATGTTGGCAATGTCTGTGGGTTCGTGTATTTTTGTCATTTTGGACTAATTCTGAGCATATCTGGGAATTACCAACCAGGTTCCTAACATAACTAAAGAAAGCCTTGTGATTATCCTTAGTGTCCTGTGCAATTTTTCTCTCGAAGCTGGCCTTAGACAATTTTATGAGTGCCCGTAGTTTTTTGCTAATACTGATCAGTGATGCCTTCCCTTTTTGGGATTTTGCTCTATCATTTAGTAGCTTCCTCCTTCTATTGTATAGTTTGTTTATGGCTGGGGTCCACCAGACAGGACGTCTGCCTTTGGAGGACTGGGTCTTGGTTTTACTTGGGATCGCATGATCCATGCATTCCTGAAGGTGTTCAAAGAATGCGTTTATAAAGGATTCTGCGGTCTGGGCCGTATTTTCCACAGGCCCGGGGGCTTTGAAGGATTCCACCTCAGTTTTGAGGAGTGTGAAATTTGCTTTAGAGAAGTTTTTCACTGTGGTTTTCTGGGCAGGGGGTGGGGTCGGGATGTGAATATCCAGTGAGATTAGTTTATGGTCTGATCTTACCAGTGAGGGATACACTTCTGGTCTGGGGCATAGAGTCCCCATGTTGGTGATGATCAGGTCCAGTATGTTTTCCCCTCTTGTAGGAGTGGTAACAAGTTGTTCCATAGCATTTGAGTTTATAAATTCTAGGAACCTTTGGGCTAGGGTGTTGGAGCTAGAGTAATGCTCCCAGTCTATGTTTGGGTAGTTGAAGTCGCCTAATATAATGGTGTTTGGAGAGACCTTCATATTTTCCAGTGTTCTCAGGAAGGCCGAGTGGGGTTCCTGAATTTGGGAGGGTGGCCTGTAGCAGGCTATAAACTGGAAGGCAGTTTTACCCACTGTTAGTTGCACATGGATAGTCTCTGATGCTTCGTGCTTTGCCACCAACCTGGAGGTGTGGGTATCTTTGATGAATATCGATACTCCCCCTCCTTTTGTGGTTCGGTCCAAGTTTTGGGGCCGAAAAACATGGTATGAGGTATAACCTGGTAGTGCTGGGGTGCTCTCGGGAGCCCTGAACCAGGTTTCTGTTACTGCACAGATATCGATGTTCTCCATGCTAAGGAGAGTTTCGAGTGCATGCATCTTGAGGTTTAGACTTCTGGCGTTGAGTAACATTACTCTTAGTTTCTTATCCCTTGTGATACCTATGGAGGTGGGTTTGTCTTTTGAGCCTTGCCTAAAGCACTATGGAGGTAGCAAGAGCCTTTGCCAATATCTGAAAGCCCAGGGGTGACAGGTGCAAGCCGTCCCTAGCGAAGCATTGTGGCTTGTCGAGCATATCATCCCAAGCTGACAGGCATTGGATCCCCTTTGAATGACACCAATACTTAAGCCAATTGTTGAAATTGATCATCTTGTCTTCATATTGTGGCATCATTCTTGGTGAGGGTAAGATGCTACTCAAGGTCAGGGTCATATCGGCCTGGGCTACATGCTCTGAGAGCTCCTCTATGTCCCTTTTCATGTAGTCCAGGGAGGTACGTCTCAGGTCATTCACACCAGCATGGACAATGACTGAGTCATATTTGTACTTGCCTTGGAGTGACCTGAGTGCTTGTGTTATGTGGCAGATCCTAGCGCCCGACAGGCTGCTCACCGTGACCCTCTCCTTGTTCAGCCTGGTGAGCGGGACGTCAGTGTGCCTGACGATAGAGTCACCTATTACAAGTGTATCAGGTGTGTTCTTTAGTCTTAAGGGCTGTGACTGTTCGGCACACTGGCTTTGTGAGATATGTGTTGCACGTGTTTTGTTTTGGGGTAGCGGTTGCTTGGGTGTCTGCTTTGGAGGTCTCTGCTGCTTTGGCAGATCTTTATTTAGAGCTTCCGAGTATGTTTTTGTGTGATTATGTGTTTGGTTTGCTGTCGTGGTAGGTCTATGTGAGACTGGAATTGTGGTGAGTGTGGTTTCCTTCTCCTCCTGACTGGTTATGCCAGTACTGAGTTGAGAGAGCTTAGCCTCCAGTTTGGCTATATGGTTGCATCTCTCACATGTGTTGGAATTTGTTGGGAGGAGGTGAGGGTTATCTGTGTACATGAGGCAGTTATAACATTGCCTCAAGATTCCCAGATTCACCAGCTGGACCGGAGAGGAGATTGACAACTGACCTTTGTACATGCTAGAATAATATTGGGAATTCCTTTATAATTGAAAACAAGGGCCAGTGGGGAGTGAGGGTGTAGTGCTTTTAATTTTTAGTGCTGACTTATATAATTGCTTTAGTGAGCAAGTGCCAGGTAACTTAAGTGCAATGTGTTACAGGTAACTTAAATGCAAAAATGATAAACAGTAACTTTCTTTCAAGTGAAACAAGGAAATAAGTACAGTAAGCAATGCAGATATCACTAGTGATCCACAGAAGCTGAGAAGCCGTATTAGGTGGAATTAGCTCCAGGAAATAACAAGCAAACAAACAACAAGCATATAAACAAAGCTAGATTCAGCAGGCCTGGATCTAGTCTATGCTACAGCAAACAAGGTGTACCAATTTCAGTAAGATACAGTTCAAATATTCAGGCACTATAAACCTTTAACCAGAAATTCCCAGCTCAGAAGGGCAGAGTCCAGCCTCTTCTCCCAAAAGAGTGCAGACCACGAACCTTCTTAATGTAAAATAACTGGCCTGAAGCCCAAGTGCTTAAACTAGAACTAATACACTTTAAGAATAACAGACACTGGGTTCTCAATCAGCAGTTCCCAACTTAGAAGGATGAAAGCTACCTGTCCTGCCACCACAGTGCATGCCATAAACCTTCCTAATGTAAAACAACTGGTCTGAAGCCCAAGTGCTTAATCCAAAAGACTTAGAATGATAGCTACACTTTAATCAATTTACTACCAAGTAGTAATAAATACAATTGAATACTTTAGAGAATGCCTGGATTAGTGCTCAAGTTACACAAACAAAGCTAGATCCAGCAGGCCCGAATCCAGTCTATGCCACAGCAAACAAGGCGCAGCAACTTCAGTAAGAAGCAGTTCAGATATGCATGCACTATAAGCCTTCAACCAGAAATTCCCAGCTCAGAAGGGCAGAGTCCAGCCTCTCCTCCCACAAGAGTGCAGACCACGAACCCTCTTAATGTAAAATAACTGGCCTGAAAGCCCAAGTGCATAAACCAGAATTAATACACTTTTAGAATAACAGACACTGAGCCCTCAATCAGCAGTTCCCAACCTAGAAGGATGTAAGCTACCTGTTCTGCCACTACAGTGCAGACCACAAACCCTCTCAGTGCAAAACAACTGGTCCGAAGCCCAAGTGTTTAAACCAAAAGGCTTAGAATGAGTTACACCAAGCAGTAATAAATACAATTGAGTACTTTTAAGATGATGCAAAAGTAAAATAAAGTAGGTAAAAACACAAGTACAGTAAAAGCAGATGAATTTTTTTTTTCTGAACAAGTGCTGAGATCAAAGAAACAGAGTTGAGTGCTGAAACTAGAAAACTGGCTAGTTATAAGAAAAAAAACTAAGCTAGAAGGCTTCCCTCCAACACAGAAGGGCTTGGGGGCTCAGAAGCCTACAAATAGTCTATACCACTTAACAGGAAAGGCAGGAAACAAGCTTAAATTTTTTTTTCTGTTTCCCAGATGCTCTCTTTGTACACAGTAGGAGTGCCTGAAATCAGAATATGATCTCACTGCACTCAGTTGAGTGAGCAAATGAGATGGGCCCAGAAGGAGTATAAAAACACAAATTTACAAGAGGGGCAGGCAGTTTCAAGGCCACTAAGATTAACACCACAACAAAAACAGGGAGGGTGGGTGGGACTAACAGAAGAGCAGAGTCAAAACTTCCAGTTCAGTTAATATTCCTGAAACACAGTTAAAATCAATTTAAATACTGAATTATTTGAAAAAAAAAGTGCAGATGAAGGTACTTAAATTCTCTTATACGTCCAGTTGAATACAGCTAGTTCTTAGCTGGCCAAACCTGAGGTTTTTAAGCAGAAAATATTTCACACTGTACCACTTAAATAGGCAAGGACAGGAAATCAAAGAATGTGGCTACCCCCACACCTGTAATTACTAGCAAATAACAAAATTCAGCAAACACTGACTAACTTCCAGTTCAGTTAATATTCCTGCAACACAGTTAAAATCAATTTAAATACTGTATTTTATTGAAAAAAAAGTGCAGATAAAGGTACTAAAATTCTCTTATACGTCCAGTTGAATACAGCAAGTTCTTAGCCGGCCAAAGCTGAGGTTTTTAAGCAGAAAATATTTCACACTGTACCACTTAAATAGGCAAGGACAGGAAATCAAAGAATGTGGCTACCCCCACACCTGTAATTACAAGCAAATAACAAAATTCAGCAAACACTGACTAACTTCCAGTTCAGTTAATATTCCTGCAACACAGTTAAAATCAATTTAAATACTGTATTTTTTTGGGAAAAAACAGTGCAGATAAAGGTACTTAAATTCTCTTATACGTCCAGTTGAATACAGCTAGTTCTTAGCTGGCCAAAGCTGAGGTTTTTAAGCAGAAAATATTTCACACTGTACCACTTAAATAGGCAAGGACAGGAAATCAAAGAATGTGGCTACCCCACACCTGTAATTGCTAGCAAATAACAAAATTCAGCAAACGCTGACTAACTTCCAGTTCAGTTAATATTCCTGCAACACAGTTAAAATCAATTTAAATACTGTATTTTTGAAAAAAAAAGTGCAGATAAAGGTACTTAAATTCTCTTATATGTCCAGTTGAATACAGCTAGTTCTTAGCTGGCCAAAGCTGAGGTTTTAAGCAGAAAATATTTCACACTGTACCACTTAAATAGGCAAGGACAGGAAATCAAAGAATGTGGCTACCCCCACACCTGTAATTACTAGCAAATAACAAAATTCAGCAAACACTGACTAACTTCCAGTTCAGTTAATATTCCTGCAACACAGTTAAAATCAATTTAAATACTGTATTTTTGGAAAAAAAAGTGCAGATAAAGGTTCTTAAATTCTCTTATACGTCCAGTTGAATACAGCTAGTTCTTAGCCAGCCAAAGCTGAGGTTTTAAGCAGAAAATATTTCACACTGTACCACTTAAATAGGCAAGGACAGGAAATCAAAGAATGTGGCTACGCCCACACCTGTAATTACTAGCAAATAACACAATTCAGCAAACACTGACTAACTTCCAGTTCAGTTAATATTCCTGCAACACAGTTAAAATCAATTTAAATACTGTATTTTTTGAAAAAAAGTGCAGATAAAGTACTTAAATTCTCTTATACGTCCAGTTGAATACAGCTAGTTATTAGCCGGCCAAAGCTGAGGTGTTTAAGCAGAAAATATTTCACACTGAACCACTTTAATAGGCAAGGACAGGAAATCAAAGAAGGTGGATACCCCCACACCTGTAATTACTAGCAAATAACAAAATTAAGCAAACACTGACTAACTTCCAGTTCAGTTAATATTCCTGCAACACAGTTAAAATCAATTTAAATACTGTATTTTTTAAAAAAAGTGCAGATAATGGTACCTAAATTCTCTTATACAGCCAGTTGAATACAGCTAGTTCTTAGCCGGCCAAAGCTGAGGTTTTTAAGCAGAAAATATTTCACACTGTACCACTTAAATAGGCAAGGACAGGAAATCAAAGAATGTGGCTACCCCCACACCTGTAATTACTAGCAAATAACAAAATTCAGCAAACACTGAGTAACTTCCAGTTCAGTTAATATTCCTGCAACACAGTTAAAATCAATTTAAATACTGTATTTTTGAAAAAAAGTGCAGATAAAGGTACTTAAATTCTCTTATACATCCAGTTGAATACAGTTAGTTCTTAGCCGGCCAAAGATGAGGTTTTTAAGCAGAAAATATTTCACACTGTACCACTTAAATAGGCAAGGACAGGAAATCAAAGAATGTGGCTACCCCCACACCTGCAATTACTAGCAAATAACAAAATTCAGCAAACACTGACTAACTTCCAGTTCAGTTAATATTCCTGCAACACAGTTAAAATCAATTTAAATACTGTATTTCTGGGGAAAAAAAGTGCAGATGAAGGTACTTAAATTCTCTTATACGTCCAGTTGAATACAGCTAGTTCTTAGCCGGCCAAAGCTGAGGTTTTTTTAAGAAAAAAATTTTCACTGTACCACTTAAAAAGGCAAGAAGACAGAAAATCAGAATGTGGCTACCCCCACACCTGTAATTACTAGTAAATAACAAAATTCAGCAAACACTGACTAACTTCCAGTTCAGTTAATATTCCTGCAACACAGTTAAAATCAATTTAAATACTGTATTTAAAAAAAAAGTGCAGATAAAGGTACTTAAATTCTCTTATACATCCAGTTGAATACAGCTAGTTCTTAACCGGCCAAAGCTGAGGTTTTTAAGCAGAAAATATTTCACACTGTACCACTTAAATAGGCAAGGACAGGAAATCAAAGAATGTGGCTACCCCCACACCTGTAATTACTAGCAAATAAAATTCAGCAAACACTGACTAACTTCTAGTTCAGTTAATATTTCTGCAACACAGTTAAAAGCAATTTAAATACTGTATTTTTGGGATAAAAAAGTGCAGATTAAAGGTACTTAATTTCTCTTATACGTCCAGTTGAATACAGCTAGTTCTTAGCCGGCCAAAGCTGAGGTTTTTAAGCAGAAATTATTTCACACTGTACCACTTAAATAAGCAAGGACAGGAAATCAAAGAATGTGGCTACCCCCACACCTGTAATTACTAGCAAATAACAAAATTCAGCAAACACTGACTAACTTCCAGTTCTGTTAATATTCCTGCAACACAGTTAAAATCAATTTAAATACTGTATTTTTTGAAAAAAAAAGTGCAGATAAAGGTACTTAAATTCTCTTATACGTCCAGTTGAATACAGCTAGTTCTTAGCCGGCCAAAGCTGAGGTTTTTAAGCAGAAAATATTTCACACTGTACCACTTAAATAGGTAAGGACTGGAAATCAAAGATTGTGGCTACCCCCACACCTGTAATTACTAGCAAATAACAAAATTCAGCAAACACTGACCAACTTCCAGTTGAGTTAATATTCCTGCAACACAGTTAAAAACAATTTAAATACTGTATTTTTGGAAAAAAAGTGCAGATAAAGGTACTTAAATTCTCTTATACGTCTAGTTGAATACAGCTAGTTCTTAGCCGGCCAAAGCTGAGGTTTTTAAGCCGAAAATATTTCACACTGTACCACTTAAATAGGCAAGGACAGGAAATCAAAGAATGTGGCTACCCCCACACCTGCATTTACTAGCAAATAACAAAATTCAGCAAACACTGACTAACTTCCAGTTCAGTTAATATTCCTGCAACACAGTTAAATTCAATTTAAATACTGTATTTTTGGGAAAAAAAAGTGCAGATAAAGGTACTTAAATTCTCTTATACGTCCAGTTGAATACAGCTAGTTCTTAGCCGGCCAAAGCTGAGGTTTTTAAGCAGAAAATATTTCACACTGTACCACTTAAATAGGCAAGGACAGGAAATCAAAGAATGTGGCTACCCCACACCTGTAATTACTAGCAAATAACAAAATTCAGCAAACACTGACTAACTTCCAGTTCAGTTAATATTCCTGCAACACAGTTAAAATCAATTTAAATACTGTAGTTTTTTGAAAAAAGTGCAGATAAAGGTACTTAAATTCTCTTATACGTCCAGTTGAATACAGCTAGTTCTTAGCCGGCCAAAGCTGAGGTTTTTAAGCAGAAAATATTTCACACTGTACCACTTAAATAGGCAAGGACAGGAAATCAAAGAATGTGGCTACCCCCACACCTGTAATTACTAGCAAATCACAAAATTCAGCAAACACTGACTAACTTCCAGTTCAATTAATATTCCTGCAACACAGTTAAAATCAATTTAAATACTGTATTTTTTGAAAAAAAAAGTGCAGATAAAGGTACTTAAATTCTCTTATACGTCCAGTTGAATACAGCTAGTTCTTAGCTGGCCAAAGCTGAGGTTTTTAATCAGAAAATATTTCACACTGTACCACTTAAATAAGCAAGGACAGGAAATCAAAGAATGTGGCTGTCCCCACTCCTGTAATTACTAGCAAATAACAAAATTCAGCAAACACTGACTGACTTCCAGTTCAGTTAATATTCCTGCAACACAGTTAAAAACAATTTAAATACTGTATTTTTGGGATAAAAAAGTGCAGATAAAGGTACTTAAATTCTCTTATACGTCCAGTTGAATACAGCTAGTTCTTAGCCAGCCAAAGCTGAGGTTTTTAAGCAGAAAATATTTCACACTGTACCACTTAAATAGGCAAGGACAGGAAATCAAAGAATGTGGCTACCCCCACACCTGTAATTACTAGCAAATAACAAAATTCAGCAAACACTGACTAACTTCCAGTTCAGTTAATATTCCTGCAACACAGTTAAAATCAATTTAAATACTGCATTTTTTGAAAGAAAAAGTGCAGATAAAGATACTTAAATTCTCTTATACGTCCAGTTGAATACAGCTAGTTCTTAGCCGGCCAAAGCTGAGGTTTTAAGCAGAAAATATTTCACACTGTACCACTTAAATAGGCAAGGACAGGAAATCAAAGAATGTGGCTACCCCCACACCTGTAATTACTAGCAAATAACAAAATTCAGCAAACACTGACTAACTTCCAGTTCAGTTAATATTCCTGCAACACAGTTAAAATCAATTTAAATACTATATTTTGGAAAAAAGTGCAGATAAAAGTACTTAAATTCTCTTATACATCCAGTTGAATACAGCTAGTTCTTAGCCGGCCAAAGCTGAGGTTTTAAGCAGAAAATATTTCACACTGTACCACTTAAATAGGCAAGGACAGGAAATCAAAGAATGTGGCTACCCCCACACCTGTAATTACTAGCAAATAACAAAATTCAGCAAACACTGAGTAACTTCCAGTTCAGTTAATATTCCTGCAACACAGATAAAATCAATTTAAATACTGTATTTTTGAAAAAAAGTGCAGATAAAGGTACTTAAATTCTCTTATACGTCCAGTTGAATACAGCTAGTTCTTAGCCGGCCAAAGCTGAGGTTTTTGAGCAGAAAATATTTCACACTGTACCACTTAAATAGGCAAGGACAGGAAATCAAAGAATGTGGCTACCCCCACACCTTTAATTACTAGCAAATAAAATTCAGCAAACACTGACTAACTTCCAGTTCAGTTAATATTCCTGCAACACAGTTAAAATCAATTTAAATACTATATTTTTTGAAAAAAAAGTGCAGATAAAGGTACTTAAATTCTCTTATACATCCACTTAGCTGGCCAATGCTGAGGTTTTCAAATAATAAAAGTGTAATGATGTTATAGCAGGAGTATCAAAACATCAGCTACTTTGCAGTTTGGTCATACCAGTTAAACCATATTTAATTTTTTTCTTGACAAGTAATAAACCCATATACTAGGAGGAATAGCATCAAAAACTCAGTACAGTTTTCTTCTTTTCGCAGTATATAAACTGCAGGCCCTTTAGCTTGGATCCTAGTGACAGTTTTTCAATTTTTGGAACATATTAGTTCATAAAACAGAACTACACTCAACTTTGCTATTGACTGCCACCTGCCTTTACTGTCTCGTGTTAACTGACATCTCATTAAAAGAATATTTTCATTGATTGGATGTTCCTGGATCTTTGCAACCCTCACTGTACTTTAAATAATTTTTGTACTTCTTGTATTGTTTTAATTTTTTCTAACTTACTTGCTTGTTACCATATGTGAATGTTCATTCACCCAGGCTGCATATGCAAATGGTCATTCCTGATCAGTGCACTATCTCTGTAAACAAATATAAACGTAAATAAATAAATGCATAAATAGATACATACATACATACATGTGCACACAAATAATAATTATTCTGGACCAGTTTACTCTTTTGAAAAGTTGAAGAAAAAGCACTTTTCTGTTCCATGCATAACAAGCATTTTAAATCAGCTTTTTGTTATTTCAGTCTCTGATACTTTCGGGAAACATTCTTAATGGGTTGATTCAACACTGCAAAACTATTTAGACTCTAGGAACAAAAATTGGTGGATGATTACCTCAATGGAATGGCAAACATCAGAATAGGTGCGGCTAACCGCAGTAGATTAGGACTGTTTTGGTGTGAGGTCACCTTTAAGCATGGTTACATTTTTATTGTTTTTTTTTCTAGGTGAACTTTGCCCCTGTGCTTATTGAGACAGTGCTTCTTTGTTCCTTTTCTCAGGGAATTCTACCTACAACTGTGGTAAGAGGTGAATGGGGGCAGTTATTATAGCAGCTATGGTGGTGCTTTGTGATCTCACAAGCATCTTGGCTATGCAAAAATTTGTATAGCCTAATCACGCACCCTTGTTGGGTAGAAATGTTTGAAATATTCACCACAGTGGCCCACAATATCCTCCCATTGGGAGTTCACATTTCTGCACATTGTCTATAAAAGCTGATACTCATTTGTAGCTTGCTAAGGCAAACACCCATCTCCAAGCCACCTACCTGCATCACCTCCCATACTCTGAGGAATAGTGGCAGTGTGTGTGGCTGTCTCTGTCCCTTTCACTCCTCCAAGGTTAGGGTCACCTATTCTCCCTGCCAGTGCCAAGTGCTCAACGCACTACTTGAATTCAGATCACCTGTGCCATAGTCAGGGCTTTATTGCTCTGTCCCACTGACACTGGCACAGGCACAGTTACAGATTTAGATGAGTATCTCTTGATATACTGTTGTTTGTGCTAAGCAGTTGTGACATGGCAGTAGTCTTACTTTTCATTGTCCATGTCTGAGGTGTGTACACACTAGTCCCCTGATCTCTACCAGGGTCCCAATCAAGTCTACAGCTCCCATTCTCCTTGCCTGGATACATCCTTCTTGCAGATACAGAATCAAATACATTACCACATAATATATTTGTTAAAGTTTAATTAATTAAAGCTACACTTTTATTATTAGTTATAGAGGCTACACTCTAAGTAACACATTTTCAATCATATGACAAAAAAAAAAAAAAACGATAAGCTAACATATGCTTCTTGAATCCACAATATGTTTGATTTGGATTTGTAGAATGAGTTCCCAAACAGCTCTCTTTTCCTTTGATTTTTATGTATTTCATGTTTCATGTGAACATTTTTGATCCATATACAGTGATATTTCAATATGCTACCCTGAAAAATGTATACATGAGACATCAAAATGTGAAACTCATCACTATATGACTCTGTCATCCCTACCTTAGCTAAGTTAATGTAGTTGCAATTTGGCAAGTACATTTCTGTGATTTTCAGCTCATCACTTGCTGTTTTCCAAAGAGAATCATAACTTGGCAGCTTCCAGTAGTGTACTGGCAGTAGTTTAATGTTTATAGGCTTTTTAATTTTCTTTGAGGTAGTGTGATCATGAATTTGTATACATCAGTAAAAAGGTGACAGAGTGAAACCCCCATCATGGGAGGTACAGGGAGGGGCTTGTCCCTCTACAAAACATGGTTTTATTTTTTTTTAATCTGGTCAAAGCTTTGACTGGTTAATTTGTTTCTGTTGCAGCTTCTACAGGAGATTATTTGATATTTCATAGTCACACCTGTTGCTATAAATAATGTTAACAAGTATTCTATTACTGATAAAGATTATGCTCAGATAACAACTCCAATGGACATAAAGTACATTGTTTTTTCTTTTTGTATATGCTTTCACTCACTGCACCTGCTAGCTAATCATCCCCCTACAATACAGGCTCATTCTGCCCCATTCTTGATTTTCCTCAAGGAGGGTGAGAGCTGGCTGGGGGAAGCTCTCATACAGCCGGTATCAGTGATATTTTATGCCCTCAGTGGCATCCTGGCATTGAGGGAATTTTCTAGTATGGGACCTAGCCTCTGTATTGATGAGGGCAAGCACACCACATAACCATGGGAGCCACTTTGCCATCCTCCTTGCAAGTGTATGCTTCTGTGTACCCACAGTGAGGTCTACCATGTTCACAGTCTATGTTCACACATCAAAGAAAAACTTAATCGAACGGCTATTCCACAAGCACTAATCTGCAAATGTTACTTTCATGGAAGAGTGAAATCATTGTTTAAAAAAAAATCATTGAACGGTAATAGCTGGCCAACAACAAGGCAGTACCGCAATGTATAAGGTAAACTAAACAAAACCTTTTAAAATGTGCCCTTTTCCCCACTGTAGTGTGATCTCAGAGTAGGTATATATAGTTGGGGTGGGGGGTGGGGTTACTTCCTTGTTGTTGGGCAACTATTACCTTTCAATGATTTTTTTTATGATGATTTCACTCTTTGATGAAAGCGTTGTTTGGAGATTACTGTTCGTGGAATAGCCTTTCAGTTAAGTTTTTCTTTGATGTATGAACATAGACCCATGTTGATAGCTTAATGACTGAACCACTACCTCTGGGCTATCCTTGTGACTTTGTTTCTCCTCCAAGAGATTGTCACATTGGGTAGTCCTTCTCTGCCCATCCTCCCTCAGAATAGGCATACCAATCCAGTCCACACCAGCTCCAACAGATAACTGAACCACTAATCAAAGTCAGGTGAACTGGGCCATAGTCAGGCTTTATCCCTTTGTACCAATAAAGCTGGCCCAATTTATAATTTCTTATTTTATCCAAGGAGTAGACTGGCTCCTATAAACCCCCCATTATTAAGAAATAGATCAAGCCACGATGGTAGAAGCCCCAGGAACTAATTATTTGACCACAATTGTTCTAATCCTTACTCTAACTAAAGTAATAGTCTAGTTTAACAAACCTCTTTTAACTTACTCAACTACCCCCTTGGTTATCTACTACTAAAAGTACTAGTACATATACTATACGAATAAAACTTACTGCATCTAACCTAAGCTCAACAAAAAGTTGGCCTATGATGTCTAGGACACCATAAAAGGGCAGCTGTTGGTAAGCAACCAATGTTCCCTTGTCACTGGTGAACTTTCAATTAAGCACCTCAGTCCCAGTGACTACACCCAATTACAGAGAGAAATGAGAAAGCATACTACTACAAGGAATAGTCGAAGACTTCTAGATGAGGAGACAGAACCAGATAATTAGTAAGACGGGAATAGTGGAAAACAGGAAGCTTTAAAAATGAAAGGGGTAAGCCTTATTTTACTTTAATGGGCTCCACCCAACAGCAGCATATTATGTAAACAAAGACAGTTCTTGACCACAATAGTGGACAACGTCGTAGATTAGTAGTTAAAGCAATTACATGAAGACATCAACCACAGCTGTTATCTAAAGGGTTCCTATCAGTTTGTCGAAACTTCAGCAGTTCGAACATCATATGTTCGAACTGTGAAGTTCGAAAACTGATTATCGTGAAGCCACATAACACAGAATTCTTTCCCAGGGAAAGAATTTGGTGAGCCATTTCTGTGGCTTTGCTATTTTCAGCACTGTGGTGGAAAGTTACGGGTCGGGTTCAGGTAAGTGTGCAATTGTGCGGATGTTAGGGTTAGGGCACAGGTTAGGTGAGTTAGGGTTAGGGCGTGGGTGAGGTGGGTGTGCGATAGTGACAGACTTTAGGGTTAGGGTGGGATAGGTGAGTTAGGGTTAGAGCGCGGGTGAGGTGGGTGTGCGATAGTGACAAACTTTAGGGTTAGGGTGGGATAGGTGAGTTACGGTTAGAGCGTGGGTCAGGTGAGTGTGCGATAGTGACAGACCTTAGGGTTAGGGTTTGGGTTAAGGTAAGCGGATAGATAGTAGTGTATGTACAATTTAGTTTAGGGTTAGATGTAGGATTTTAAGTGTATGTGTGTGGATTGCTGTTTTTTTGGTGTGCTTGTGTTGTGTGTGTGTTTCTTGGAACAGCGATTTTTTTTCCCTGGGAAAAAATTTGCTGTTCTAAGCCTTCGATGGTTTTGCACTTCGAGGTTAGAAGTTCAAATATATGGTGTTCGAACTTCTGGCGTTTCGTCGAAGTGATATAGACCCTTATCTAAATACCGGTAAATACAAACTACAGCTATAAGAACAAAAAAGACAACTACACCAGTAACCTAACCAACAGATGGTAAAACGCCTTCAAAAGCTTCAGGATGCCTTAAAGCATATTAACAAAATATGAAATTTCTTATACATGAAGTTAGAAATGACATTCCTTAAAAGATGCTGTACAATATGGTGAAACCAACAATGACTTACGGACAACAGCTTGATATCACTGGATGAGGAGGCTCTTGTTACATTACCAGTGCATAAGCACCTATCTCTATTTCCAGCATCAACAAGTAAGCATAGGAATTGATGGTGTGCTGTTAATTCTACAAGTCTTCGCTTCTACAAGCTAGCTAATTATTAATAGTTTTTGGGTCCTATTAGTAATGTTTGAACTTTGCAACACAGGTGAAACAAGCTATTTATATCCACATCTTGACATCACCAGCTTTACTTGATGATTATTTATAAAACAAGGATAATGACGACAATTAAAAATAACCAAATGTGCCTTTGAGAACTACAGTCAACTCTTTTTGCTGGTAACAGTCAGCTGCCAATTTTTTCTGTTACACTGATATGCCATGATTTACATGTGCATGTTTATTACATCAGAGATAAACTTGTGTACATAAATGCATATGCACATACAAAAATGTACAAATATTGGAGCTGGTACTGAAAGAATGATTTTCATATAACAAAATGTTGAATTTAACTTTCCAAACACTCACCGCTCAATAAACCCATGTATCTCATGATACTTAATTTTATCATATGCATTAAAATGTATGCGCCATCCACTTACTTCTGCATTTCATTTCAGAAGTGCACACCATAGGCCGCTGAGATTCTGTGACTGGTTAGCCAGGCTACATAACGGTAGCGGGCAGGGTTGGGAATGTTTGTCTTTGGATTGGAATGTAAGTCAGCCCAGACTCATTGTTTGTTTAGCTGCTACTACTCACATCTCAAATGGCCTTCATAATAGGTTCATAGGTTCATAGGTTCATACTAGGCTATCTGCCCGAGGGCATTTACAAGCCTAGCCCATCGTTTTGTGGCTTACGCCACCCCTTAAGTATGGGGAACTATACCCATTATTTTGCTGTGCCTCTGTCGAGCAGTGACACTGAGGTAATCCCTGGGGTATATTTGCGATCTCCCATCCATTGGTCAAGATTTCTCTTGAACAAGGCCAGCGAGGTGCTCTGCCTCACATATACCGGGATTTTGTTCCACAGCATAGGGAGTCTTTGGGTGATGAATCTATCCCTCCAGCACGCCCCTATTAATAGCCGTGTCGAGGTTTAAGTCTCCTGCCCTTGTGGCTCTGGTGGATCTAGATTTTTTGAGGTGAAGCATATTCATCAAATCTGGGTTTGACATGGCCTTGTATGTTAGGCAAAGGTCACCTCTGAGCAAGCGGTAAGCGACTGAATAGAGCTGGAGTTCTTTCAGTCGGGCAGCATAGGACAGATTTTCGAGACCCTTTATCCTTTTGGTGAGGAACTTTTGTGGTCTCTCCAGCTGCTGCAAGTGTCAGGTCAGATACATTCCGAATTGGGCATTGTACTCAATCATTGGTCTGATGAGTGATGAGTAAAGGGAGACCATGACCTCCCTTGATCTAGATGAGAATCCCTTCATGATAAGGTGGGCAATGTAGAAGGTCTTCCTAACTACTTTAGCTACATGGCTGTCGAATGACAGACTACAATCAACCTGGGTCCCCAAGTCCCTGATAACTTCTTCTGTGCTCAGTGGATTGCCACCTATTTGGTAGCTAGGGGTAACCTTGTTTTTCCCGAAGGGTATGACTATGCATTTTTTGGCATTTAACTTTAGGCCATGGCTCTGGCACCAGTTATCCGTTTCTGTGAGACCCTTCTGAAGGATATCTGTGTCAGATGTGTTTTCTACTATGGCTCCCAGTTTGCAGTCATCTGCAAACTTTGTCAGCCATAACCCTCCTGTGTTTGCTTGTACTTCGAAAAGTAGATGCCAAACAAGAGTGGGCCCAGGACTGAGCCCTGTGGGACCCCACTTGTGACAGGCTTTGAGTCTGACATGGCGCCAGCAACTCTGACCCTGTGGGTTCTGTCACTCAGCCAGTTTGCAACCCATCTTGTGATGTATGGGTTAACATTTAAGCTGCTGAGTTTTTCAATGATACCCGAGTGAGGTATTGTATCAAGGCCTTCGCCAGATCCAGGTAGGCTGTATGGACTGCCTTTCCCTCATCAATGGCTTTGGTGACTGTTTCAAAAAGTCAACCAAGTTTAAAAGGCATGATCTGCCTTTGACAAAGCCAAACTGGGTTGGATCCAAGGTCTGCAAATTCCCTATGTCTTTATTTATGAGGTCCATTATGATCCTCTCCATGGCTTTGCAGATAAGGCTTGTCAAGCTAATAGGCGGTAATTTCCAGGGTCGGTGGAAGCACCGCCTTTGTGAAGTGGGACCACAGTTGCAGTGCGCCACTCCTGGGTACATACCCAGAGGTAAGACTTTGATTAAATTGCTGACCTAGTTGTGGGTTTAATTCCTCATTGAGTTCGTGGAGCACACAGCCGGGGACACCACCGGGTCCCATGGATGCTGTGTTTTTGCTTTGGAGAGAGCAGTTTTAACTTGGGCGTTGGAAATGTTTGGGGGCTGCAATCGTTTGGTATAGATATCTCTCCTTTTGGGGAGGGGAGAAGTTTGCACTGAACCTGTCAGCCAGTATGTTGGCAATGTCTGTAGGATCAGTAATCTTCACATCATTTTTGACTAGTTCTGAGCATATCTGGGAGTTTCCTCCCAGGTTTCTAACATAGCTAAAGAATGCCTTATGATTGTCTTTTGAGTCTTTAGCTATTTTTCTCTCAAAATTTGCTTTGGATGATTTTATGAGAGCTCTTAGTTTTTACTTATAGTGATCAAGGGTGTCTTACCTTTTAAGGATTTTGCTCTATCTTGTAGTAGCTTTCTCCTTTTGTTGTAGAGTTTGTTTATGGCTGGGGTCCACCAGAGTGGATGCTTGCCTTTGGTACAGAGAGTCTTTGTTTTGCTTGGGATTGCCTTATCCATGCAGTCCTGCAGGTGCTGGTAGAAGGCATTTGTGAGTGATTCAGCGGCTTGAGTACTGTTTTCCGCCGGCTCGGGGCCTTAAAGGAGACCACACTAGTCTTTAGAAGTGTGAAGTCGGCTTTGAAGTTTTTACTGTCGTCTTTTTATTTCAGGTGCGGGTGGGATGAGGACCTCCAGCGCGATTAGTTTGTGATCTGATCTCACCAGTGAGGCGGATACTTCCGGTGTTGAACATTGTGCTCCCATGTTCGTGATGATGAGATCAAGTATGTTATCTCCTCTTGTGGGATGGTGACTAGTTGTTCCATGGCATTTGAGTTTATGAATTCCAGGAACTTTTGGGCTAGGGTGTTTGGGCTTGAGTAGTGTTCCCAGTCTATATTAGGGTAATTGAAGTCACCTAGTATGATGGTGTTTGGTGATACATTTATCCTCTAGTGTTTTCAGGAAGGCCATGTGAGGTTCCTGAGTTTGTGAGGGTGGCCTGTAACATGCTACAATTTGCAGAGCAGTCTTGCCTATGGTTAATTGCACCTGGATGGTCTCTGATGCATCGTGCGTTGCCACCAGTCTTGAGGTGTGGGTGTCCTTGATGAATATGGATACCCTCCTTTCTTGGTATTGTCCGGATTTTGGGGCGGAACGCATGATATGAGGTAAAACCTGATAGTGCTGGGGTGCTCTCAGGAGCCTTGAACCAGGTTTCTGTCACAGCACAGACATCGATGTTCTCCATATTGAGAAGGGCCTCGAGTGCGTGCATTTTGAGATTTAGACTTCTGGCATTGAGCAGCATTACCCTTAGTTTTTTTCCTTTTTTGTGTTCTAGGGTGGTAGGTTTAGAATTTGAGCCTTGCCTAAAAAAGGCACTATGGGGGTGGCAAGAGCCTTTGCCAATATCCGGAATCCCAGGGGTGACAGGTGCAAGCCGTCCCTTGCGAAGCAGCGTGGCTTGTCCAGCATGTCATCCCAGGCAGACAGCACTTTAGCAGCATAAGTTATGGTAGTGAGGTAACAGCAGGTATAATATCTTTAAAGACAGCTCAGCAGCCAAAGTTATATAGTTATTCTCTCTTTTTCTCACAGTTTTCATTTTTTCCCATACATCTCTGATTAACATGCAGCATATTTAAAGTTATTTAAAGACTCAATAGCTAGCACTTAAACTGCATGACTAACAGGTAGACTCTACAATAATACACACACACACACACACACACACAGATATATTATATATATATATATATATATATATATATATATATATATATGTGTGTGTATGTATGTATGTATGTATATATATATATATATATATATATATATATATATATATGTGTGTGTGTGTGTGTGTGTATGTATATATATATATATATATATATATATATATATATATATATATATATATATATATAATATTATTATACAATATTGTAAATAAAACTTATATATTTTTATTTTTTAACTAAAAAAAATTTCCTGACTTCCCAAAACAAAATGAAGGCCTCAGTCCAGAGACTAAAGGGAACTATTTTCTAAGAATTCATGCTGGTCCCCTGCCCCTTCTCCATTTCTGGACAAATCTGCACTGCATGCTCTTTAGCAGGAACAGCAGGAGTTCAGTAACTTCCATTGCACTTAACACCTCTAAAGGCCCATGGATGAAATATTTAGAATTCACTTTCCACATGCCATTCCCTTTTACAGATCAAGTTATATAGGTCATTAAATGTTTTATGTCCCCCTAACAATTTCAGCATGTTCTTGAATGACATACTTTCCTTCTGCCTAAAACTGGTACTAAGGTATTATTTCTTCATATTATATTGCTCTTCATTTGAAGTATAATTGGGGAATAGGTTCAGGGGTCTTGCCAAATGATGTGTTGTCACAAATGCTTCCTTCAATACTCTAGGACTAGTGAAGTAGTTCCTTGTACAAGTTGTCGCAACTGTAACTGCAACCTCTGAACAACTTTTTGGGGGTAAAAGTAGGCTACAGACCCCTTCAGAAAGGACATACATAGCTGAATGGAGTAAAGCACCCTCAATGTGCATTTGTACAACCTGCATAAACATAATGCATGCTGGAATGCATCTCACTAGACATCACTGCATCTTACAAGTAATTGTTATCCCAAAGAATATATAAACAACTTGAAAATAAAATATGACAGAAAGGCAGAAATTCACTTGTAACATCTCAACACAGCATATAAAATAAAACCAGCCAATAAAAACAATAGAAAGAAAATTAAATAATTAAAACCCTTTAACCCAAATACTTCCATTTCATTTCCCTATTCATTTAATTTGGTATAACAGTTTTATATTTCACTGTATTATCTTTCTTTCTATAACAACTTCTATTTGAGTATGACTAGTACTGTTAACAATAGTGGCACTAACTTCTGTGACAGTCGCTCCCATTCTTTTACTGTTGTTACACATTTTTTGTTGAGGTAACTATATAAGTGGTTCTGACTGTGTAGTGTAAGCCTTTACACCTTAACCCACACTGGAGAAAGTAAAAGGAAGGTTAGCTGTAAATTGCAGGAACATCTGAAGGCTATAAGGTTGACCAAAGTTGAAAATCCCCTGGGTAAACATTTTTTAAATAACTTAATAAAGATTCTATAGTACTACCTGCATCTATTTTATTACAAGTTACAGGGAGATTTATGGAAGGTTATCATTTACAACAGAGACTATATAGTATCCAGAATGTGGGATACTATACATGAGAGGAATGTGGAGATGGTTCCCCCAATAAAAACCTCAGATTATAAGACAAGTACCCAAAACATCAAACACAAATGCCTAAAATACCAAAAAGGCCAACAGTCCAACTATAAATGTTTTTTGCCCTCTGCATACCACAGAGACATGGGAACCAGACTGTCGGTGAATTTGCAATTTCCCATTCAGTGGTTAAGATTTCATCTGAATACGGTCAAGGATGAACTCTTCTTCACATGTATGGGAAACTTGTTCCAGAGAAGTTCCAGATAAATCACCACTTTCCAGTCTGCAGGAAACTGAATACAGGGATAGGGCTTTGAGGCGGTCTGCACAGGACATGTTTATGCCCTGTATTCTTTTTGTGAAGAACTTCCGTGGACATTCCAGCTGTTACATAAGCCTAATTAGGTGCATACTGAAGTGGGAATTCTACTCAATGATTTGTCTGATGAGGGCCATGTCCAGTGGAACAATGACATCCTTGAACCTTGATGCCAAGCCCTTATTTATAAGTTGCACAACACAGGATGATTCCCTTATTACAGTAGACACATGATGGTCAAAGCTCAGGTTATTGTCTACTTGTGTTCCCAAATCCATGACCGGCTACTTTTGTGAAGACTAGCAGGGCAGTGGTCAGTCACAGAGGAGATATTTTCACTTGTAATACTTCGTGGGGCTACAGAATCATAGGAACCTGCAGTGGAATGGACTGATTAGAATTTGTGGTCTATTGAAGATTAAACATCTTCAATCCTTAGTGATCGCTGTCTAACCTATTTGTCCCCATCTTGAATTTGTTTGCACTGTATACGCAATTTTGTAAGTTCAGCAAATGCCAAAAATTACATTATTGTTTCTTGAGTACTAGGCAGAAATGTCCAGGAATTTATCTTTTGCCTTTATTCCTGGAAGAAGTTACTTCTATAATGATCACAAACTGAAGACAAAGTTAGACTGTTATTTTCTGTGATATGTTCAATTAAAAAGATAAAGGGGAATGGTAATTAGAACCATGCTGTGTATGGAAAGTTCCAAGTACAGGTGATGCACTGAGCATGTCCAGCACAGTTTATGCATGGAGTGTGGTCCTTGGATCATGGTAGACATCCTGAGTGGATCCTGAGAACCCTTACAGTACTCTGCCAGCCTCTCTTTTCTAATTCTTTCATTCATTCTGAATTGCTTTGGGTCTCCTAATTATTAAGTAACTTCCCAGAGCTGAAATTTGGTCTAGACAAAGGCTCTGATTTTTTTGATAAGTGTGGCTGAAGAAGATGGGTAATAATACATCCATATACCATTATATATGTAGCATTATGTCAACACGGGTAGAGTCATGCCTAGTCTGGGGAGGTACATTACATTACATATTGCAAATAAGCTTCTAGTTGCACAACACATGTGGGGACCTAGGATTGTTCTTCTAAGGAGAAAAAATATAATAAAAAGATGCCCGTGATGATATGGCCAAAGAACAGGGATGTCTGCAAAGTGAAGTCTGTGACTGGCAAACTAACCATCTACAGTAATGAGTTATAGAAAAATGTTCATGAAAGCACTTTGCAAAATAACATCTGGGATACAGGTATTTTACTTCATTCCAAATGAATCTCCATGAACCTTATGTTTTGGCCTCACCAAGAGAGTTACAGAAGAATTATAATTGGCTATTTCTCTGCATTTGGACAGCTACCACCACGCAAAGACTGTTACTTTAAAATAATCATGGCATAAAGTGATAAGATTGGTGAAAGATAAACATACTTCCACTTATTACAAATATTTGATTTATTTGTGCTTGATATCACAAATATTAATTTTATGTATAGAAATCTGACTTATTGTGTTCTGTTGCGCACCTTTTTAACCAATCAATGCTCACAGAATTTGGGCAACATATCAACACCGTCAATATTGTAGCACTTGAGATGCTGGTTGTGACTTAGGTAATGGTACAGTTTCAGGTCTATATTAGAACATCGAACATTCTAAATAGCGAACGCTCTAAAGAGCTAAAATGCAGGACCTCAAAGTGCTTTTTTCAAGATCGCAGTACAGTGAAGATTGGAATATTTGCCCTTTTTCTCACTGTAGTGCTATCTTGGAGTTGGAATATATATTTAGCAGGGGGTGTGAGGGGCACAGCTCCCCACAATAACATTTCGAAGTCCTGCAGTTTCGCTCATTAGCGTGTTCGCTATTTAGAACATTCAATGTTTTAATATAGACCCTACAATTTCATAAGAGACCTCCAGTTTGTGAGGTGTTTAAACTTCATTTGAGCACACTGTATCTTAACAAGCCACGGTATCTCTTTATGAGTTTGCCCAGCTCTTCTTTTCTCCATGTCAGTTAGCAGTAACCACAAGGTCTTTCTCTACATGTCAAAGCTTGCTAGGGTTAATACATCATTTAGCTTGTCTTTTGCTTATTAGACCAATCTCAATGTGAAACATTTCATATTCTTGTGATGACTACACAGTGAGAGATATCTGTCTCAAGGATGACATCTTTGGGTCTGAACACAAGGAAGACTGTCTAACAAACTTTTTTGCATATAATTATTTATTATCGTTCTAAGCACCAAAGCTGTAAAACTCTATGGCTTCCAGTCCCTGAATAGCTGCTGGTCCCCATTCTACCACCTCCAAGTCCCACACAACCTGTCTTTGTAACAGACTAACAAGATTTTATAACTTATGCTGATAGGACAGCTGTAATGATGGATCAGCATTTATAGAACCAAAATATAGGTAAGGTCTCTTTAGTTAAGCACTACAGCCACAACTGACATTAACATAGAATTGCAGATGTTCTGTATGAATGATGCAACATCCTGCTTTCCTCGTAAAAGTTGTACCTATGCAAGTTTCTGTACCACTGGCCTCCATCTATGGCCAGGGCTGCAGCAAGATTGTCCCACTCTGCCCATAAGGGATGGGAGCGAACCTCCAGATGCAGTCAGCACTGTTAATGGTGCCCCACCCCTTCCATATGGAATGTGAAATGGCCTCCAGGTGGTAAGTTCTATCTTTCTTCCTCCACAGCCAACCCCAACAGATAACTGTAGTCATAAGACAATGTAGTCAGGAGCAAATTCCTGCATCCTGCATAGATTTGGCCTTTTATCACACTTCTCAGATGCATCATAGTAAAAAGCTGTAAGGTGCGATTTCAGAGAGTTATGTTTCCTGCTACAGTTAATCATTTGGCTACAAAACTGGTTTGTCTGAAAGGCAATCTATGAGCAAGGATGCTTGTGTTACTCCATATGGGATGATTTTCTAGCTGCCAGTGGAAACGAATTTTGAAGGTCCTTTACTGTCTGCTTCTAAACTCATTTGTGGAAAGGGTATCACTGTTTCAAGCAGTGAATGTAAAGGATAAACACCATGTGAATTATTATACTTAAGACATGAAATTTCATGATCCTTCAGTTTTTATGTTGTGCCTTTGTCATTGTAATTGTTATCCATCAAAGGCTTCAGCATATTTTTGCATTCATTTCTGATTGTTGTGAGAATGCCACAAGACCACACATAATTTCTGGAGAAGAAGCATATGTGTGTGTATGTGTAAAAATATAATGAAAAAAAAACACAATATTTTTGTTCAAAGAAACAAGTTTTAGGTCAACAGCATAGTGTCCAGATCCCACAGCTAAGGAATAACATTGATGGCCATTCTGTTCAACAGATCTCTTTATTACTGTATATATATTTATATATATATATATATATATATATATATATATATATATATATATATATATATATATATCATTCTTGTTTTCTGGCTGTTCTAGGCTAGGATAACACATGCCCATGCTGTTGTTGCTTTGCTCATTGTCGCCATGTTATGTTTACAAAATGCAGTCAGTGTCTGTTAGCACTTTTCTAGCACTCAGCTTCCCACTCCTGGCTTCACAGGCTTAGTGCTTTGGGTGGCTTGTAATTATTTTACTTCACTGTCTTGCGGTAAGCAGAAAAAGCTATGATATGCTTATTGCACTTGTCTTCTAGCCATACCTCTCAACTGGCCAAAATTTTGCAGAATGTCCAGATGCCTCTTACTTTTGTCTGTTCCTCATAACGTCTGTGATATTCTGGCAAATTATTGAGAATTGTAGTCAATAAATAATGGCAGTCATTTACATTTCAGACTTCATATCCTTTAGAAAATACATGCAAATGCAAAACCTGATATTCTAGCAACTTTCTAAGTTTATAAGACCAGTGTTTAAAAATCTGTCATTGATTTTGGACCTTTTTCCTCCACCTTCCCCAATATTTTTGCTTTTTCTGTATTTCCTGCACCAAGAGATTCAGAGGTATGTTTCTAACCAATAATGAGAAGCAAATGCTGTTTATTGGCTACTGAACTCCTTTCCTCATTGGCCCATTAATAATAAGAAGTCTCTTGTACTACGTCTCCAGGCTAATGTAAGTGATAATACTTGATGGTAGAAATCAGTACTAAGAACAATTACAGGATTAAATGATATAGTCTAAGGGAATATTACAGGGGACTAAAAATTTAGAATAAAAAGACAGTAATTAAATTGCATGAGACTGATATACATCTCTTACTAAATATTCCTTGATGACTCTCCACACAATGCTAACATTGAGAGCTTTGTTCACACTGTGGCAGGCCCTGGACAACCCATTATTTATTTATTTATTTATTTATTTATGTCTTTATTTATTTATTATGTATTGATATTTGCTTACCAAATTAGTCTGACTGAGCCTAAAATACCTTTTTTATAGGATGCCCAGGGAGACAAACTTCAGTACAAAAATACAATTTACATTTAATGATTACACTTGTTTAGAGTTTTAAAACGCTACATTCATGAAAGATATTTACAAAGTAGTAATGCTGCAATACAGCAATACAATTTTAAAACAATATGCAGTATGGTGAAATGTTATAATACCATATAATACTGAAATGATGGAACTATAATTACACTGAGCTACAAAGGAAAATGTGAGGAGTATTAAATGTGAGGTGAAAAAATAAAAGGAGTATTCGTGATAGTATATGAACTATTGAACAACAGCTGAGATGCAGGTTGGAAGGCTAACAGTAATAAAAGAGGGGTTGAGGTGAGAAAGGTAGAAAAGAGAAAAAGCAGGAAAGATAAGTAAAAAAATAATGTGAGAGAGAAAGGAGGAAAAAAAGAAAAAATGCAGGTTAAAGACAGTGAGTGCCATAGGTGAGACATGGAGGAAAATGTATAAGGATGTGAAAAAATTATCAAGGTGAAAAGACTAGCATCAGATGAGGAAATGGAAAGATGAATTTACATCATGCTTGACCTCTGAATTGGAAAGTAGTAGTTTCTGACTTCTAACTCTCAGTATGGATTCTGCTAAATTGTTTTAACCAGGAGATGATGCTTTAGATGAGTTTTTAATGAATTTAGGTTCCTGATTTGCCTCAGAAAAAGAAATGGAGTTCCATGCTTTTGAAACACAATTTGAGAACAGTGAGTTACCTGCTAAATTATAGGATTTAGACATAGCAAGACTTGTCCTCAGATCTGAGCTCTCTGTTTGGGGAATAGTGTTGGATAACAGATTAGGACATTCATCTGGTTGATATATGTCTGTGAAATAATAGATGTGTCAAGATTAGATGTTGTGGAGCTCTAATCAGTTAAGGTGTTTTAGTGATAGTTTTTGAATGATGGCTAGCTGCAAATATAATGACTTTGTTATACCATTGTCCCATTTTGAGTAGGAGTATAGTCTGAAGATAGATGAGTAGCAGGGAGGCATATAGGACAGATGATGGCTATGTGTTTTCTGACTGTGTCAGTAAGATTGGGTTTGGTTCTATACTAAGCCAAATTTTTGATGGCTTAGTTTATTGTTTAGATTGTGTGGTCAAACTTCATTTTTTCGTCTATTGTAACCCCTAGAAGTTTAGTATGTGAGACCTGCTCTGTTGTGATATTGTTTTTGTGTGTGTGTGTGTGTGTGTGTGTGTGTGTGTGTGTGTGTGTGTGTGTGTGCAAATGATATTTAAAAATGGTGTATACCAACATTATATTCTTCCTTGTGCTGAAGGAGGTATGGGTCTCCTCAAAACTGACTGCATGTATAGAGCTGTAGTTGTGGGACTGCACACATGCATGCTGACAGCATCAGATCCAAATGCAGTGACATTTTTAAAGCATGAGAAGAAGAGGTCTAATAAACTTTACTTAGTTTAGCAGATGCATTTTGGAATAAAGCAGGAACAGAAATCAAACAAGTTTACAAAAAACGCACAGCAATTGAAAGTGACCAAAAAAATAGAAAGAATATAAGAAAAAAGATCACATTAGAAATAAAGAAAATTGGAATGCCCAAGACTATAGAGGCAAGTATAGGGATCTTCTAGAACATCATCTTGTTGACCAAGATCTGACACAGACATGGTTAGGGAGAGGTGAATTTAAATCAAAAGATGAAAGGTTAATGATGGTGGCCCAGGATAGCAGATTTTGTACATGTTAGTTTGCAAAGTCCAATGAAAAAGTGGGACAAACAGACAAATGCAGGTTCTGTAAAACAGAACTGGAAACAGTTGGACATCTCATTGCTGGGTATGATGCACTCACAGCATAGGGTCTGTGTACTGAAAGGCACAATAATGTGGAAGACTTTTGCATTAGGGATTACACAAACACTACAATATAGAAGCAGCTGAGAAGCATTGGAAACATGAATCATGAAGCATATAGAGAATGATGAAGTGTCCATCATATGAGATCACCCATTACCAGTAGTTCAAAAAATAGATCTGAGAAAAACAGTCATGAAAAAAGACAAAAGTAGCACTAATTATTGACACTGCTACACCCAGTGATTGGTGTGTCACGTAGAGAGAGAGAGAGAGAGACACAAAGTTATAAAATACCAGACTTTACAAGCTGAGATTAAAGTCATGAGGAAGAAGATACCCAGACTGTTTCAATAGTAGCAGGAGAAACAGGTAATTTCCAATCATACTCAAATATGCTACTGACATATGAATTGCAGAAGGAGGCAATTCTGGGCACATTGTGAGTGGTAAGAAGAACATTCTTGGCTAACATCCAAGACTGAGACAACACCAACTTCATGAACTCTATTCATACCCTGACTTAAGGGTGGAGTCATTGTATTAGAAACCGAAAACACTTGTGCCAGTCAGGGTAGATACATTTAAAATGTAGATAGAGACAGCATTCTAAATGTACTCAGAACAATGGCAGACACAATGAACTATTA
Organism: Protopterus annectens; assembly: GCF_019279795.1. Lineage (NCBI taxonomy): Eukaryota > Metazoa > Chordata > Ceratodontiformes > Protopteridae > Protopterus > Protopterus annectens. The sequence goes on from NC_056736.1 coordinate 333,145,722, forward strand.
TCCATCCTCTAATATTGCCTTAAAGCCAAGCCTTTACTGTTCATTCTGGCACTGTGTAAAATAATGCCATTCCAAATATATAACACTCTTTCTTGAGAAGTAAACTAGGTAATGAATTATTATGGAAATGATAAACAAGGACAGTGGCAACCTACAGACACTGGACCCATCTTAATTTTGCATTCTTAAGGGAAGGTCATGCCTACTTAACCTTTTAGACTTCTCTGAGATAGTCACCAAGGCAATGGATGAGGGCAAAACAGTACATACTCCTTATCTTGACTTACCCAAGACATTCGCTAGAATACCCCACTCAGTCATTGTTAACAAGCTCTCTCAGCTAGGCATAAATCCCTAAGTAACTCACTGGATTGTCAGCTGGCTCACAGACAGGACCCAAGAATTCAGGACTGGTGAGACCAACTCCATTAAGAGACTGGTCACCAGCAGAGTGTCCCAAAGTTTGGTCTTGTTTGGCATTTATTTCTCAGAAGTCAAAGCTAACATTTAAGGCTTCTGGCTCACCAAGTCCACAGATGACTGTAAATATGGAGATATTATAGAGTCTTCTGAAGTCATTAACATCTTGCATGACGATTTAGCACTAACAAATGACTTGGTGCCAAAGCCATGGCCTAAAACTTAGTGCCAAAATATGTATTATAATGCCCTTTGCATTTCTGATCTTCAGTTTAAAGCACACTTGCCTTTGTTGCTCTTAGATCAGAAGTATGGGGTTCTGTAACCATTGCAGATGATTAGATTAACTTTCCATGACTGACACTGCAGTGCAATATTAAAGGGTGCTGTACTCCTGAGTGTGCCATACTTTGGATAAAACATTAAACTGAGGCTCCTTCTGCATGACTTGATGACAACTCAAATGGCTATAAAGATCCCATCGCATTTACTGGAGAAAAATTAGTGGGATTTCCTTGGTGTTCTGGCCAGTAAAATACCACCTTGGGTCTCCTCTAAAATGAAGTCATTAGCCTAATGGGACTAACTTGATCAAAAACAAAATCAAAGATAAAAATAAATAAATAAAAATAAAGCTTCCTTTGTGCCTGAAAGCTGGCTTGCAAAGCTATCACATCCAGGTGGAAACGAATCTTCTAGTAATTATTGTTCAGACTATGGATCTGTATCAAAATTATTTAATTGTTGATTATGAAGGCAGTACTTAGAGACTGAATGTCAGGGATCTAGTAACATTTCTGTGTGATATATGTAAATCCTGCAAAACCAAAACAGATTAACATTTTAACATTATTACATTTTAAATTTTACAGTTTATATTAATATGTATATAACTGTTAAAGCTAGGTGTCATCCCTAAGCCACATCAAATGATATAGTTGGTTGAAATTGTTCACTATTTTTCCTTGAATTGTTCACTTTTTCTATTGTATCTTGGGGCTACCCTGAAAAAGTCAAAGCCTTTTATGATTGCAGCTGGATAACTTGATTAACAAATGAAAGAACAGACAAAATTCACTTTTTATTTCAATCAATATAAAAAAAAAGAGATCTTAATGAAACAGAAAAAAATATCGACAAACCTGCCAGAGTAGTTGAATGGTATAGCTGAAGTACAGGCACCACCGTAGATCAGATTAATTTAGTTTGTCTGGCCTCTCGACATGGGTGGAGAGCTTCTGACTGATGTCAGTGACAAGAGTCTGACTAGCAGCCCAGGTGATAGATGTCTGATTGAGAGAGGTAGGTTTCCTATTTTATGTCAGAGGATGATCTGCAGTGTACCTTGAGCAGGATTGCCTTTGGAGAAATGTTAGAGGAAAGTCATTCAGGAAAAGAAGCTTGGCAAAAGACATTAAAGTATGCAGTTATGAGATGATATTATCACATAAGGTGCCCAGGAGAGAAGTAAGGGCAAAGTATGGTCGCCTCTATGATCGCATGTTAAAGGGTAACTCTTATACCATTTAACATAGGAACAAAAAGGAGAATAAATTAACTTAAATAAATAATAAATAAAATTAATAATAAATATAAGAAAATTCTTCCTTCATAGGACCTGACAATATATGAGGTTGCATAATTAATAGATACAGATCCATAGCCTAAACAGTAGTTGCCCAACACATTCCTCAAAATATTTAACTTAAGTTTAGCTAATGGTTTCTTCCCTGATAAGTGTTGTACTGCAGTTGTGATGGATCTCCATTAGGGAACTGTTATAACCAACCCAGCTAATTACAGACTTATTTGTCTTATAAGCCTCATCTACAAAGCCATGGAGTGCATTAAAGCTGAGCTAACAAAGTATATCAAGAATATGATTAGGCTTGCCTGCCAGCATTTTGACTTTGGGAAGGGTAGATTCTGTCTAGCGTATCTTGTAAACTTCTTCAAAAGGGTTGGCTGTAGACACTGGCCATACATAACCAGGAATCCCCATCTGACATGTCTGTCTGTTGTCAAGAGTGATACAACAATATTGTTTTGGCTAGAGATCTTGGTCATAGTTATACAATATTGTAGTAAAATCTGTAGAACCAAACAAATTTACTACAGGATGTAGTTTATTTACAGTTAATGGCTTTAGCTTGTAGTATTTCAGCTTCTTAAGGAAAAAGAAATAAAACACACTAAAATTTCAATGCCATTTGATGACAGTTGAAGTTTCTTTATTGTATTTCAGAAGAGAGGTTGGTGTTAATTGGTGCAAAGTTGCTAAAAAGCGACATATTGCTTTGGAATATAATGTCATTTTAATTTCTGAAACACCATACAGTTTGTATGAACTATAGTGTGCAGCATTCATAGCTCTAACTGATAAAAATTAAGATTTATTACAATATTTTCCAAATAGCTTGGTTTCTGTTTTGACGTAAAATAGGGAGTCTGGGATAACTGTTTTGCCTGTGTGTTTAAAAATATTGCAACTCTTTCATGTGCAGCATTACTGACACAAAGACTCAGCTGGCTTGCATTTAATTGCTTATAATTAATCAAACACTTTAGCCTTGGGATTCCATGATTCAGTAAACTATGGCCAAGATTTAGAAAGATTACCCTGTGCTCACAGAAACTGCTGCAGCCACAAGTAGCACTTCTAGGGATTACAGGAAATGTGATTGAGAGAGACAGGTTAGCCACAACGAGGGAAGACCTCATTATTGGCTAATTTTCACATTCTGAAGTAGTTGGTGTTCCTGCTAGTGCTTATCAGTACTTTCCCATGATAATCACCGCTGTCAACCCATGCAACTCATTAGCACAGGCACCCCCCCATTCATTCTTCCACACACATACACGTATTCAAACAATCACTCAGACAGAACATCATACCTGTAACATGTCACTGAGCTTACAAAATATCCTTTATGTTGCCTCTTATTTTTCCCTGCCCTTGTAAATAATGCCAGACATTAGAATTTCATTCCTCTTGTAGTTCAGCAAGTGTGTTGTGATGCCAGAGATGTTGCTAGATTAACTTAAGTGGCTCAAATTTATGTTTAAAATGCCTCCCTAGTATCATCTAATGTTCCTTCCAGCTTTATCTAGAAGTCTTGAACACAGCCGTTGACAGTTACAACAGGAACCCCTACACAGATACTCCTGCCATCCCTCTTAGACGTCTCTGATTTTACAGAACATCCCAGATTTTGCCTGTTATACCTGGCCTGGGCCCTTGTAAGTCACTGACCATTACAGTCTGTCAATAATGACAGACATTAGACTTCCACACTTCTTGCTGTTCATGAAATACATGATAATGCAAGACTTGCTCTTTGTACTAAGATCTTCAATAGCTCAGATAGCTAAAGCTCTGATATGTTAATGAGATGATTTCTATGCCAAGGGTGCAGGGGTCATATCTTTTGCTAAGTAAATGTTTTGAAATAATGTAATATTAAAGACTGCCCCTGGAGTTTAGTGTTCCTCTCCACACATATTTTATGTAATTTTTTCTTGCTAAAACTGTTCTATTAATTGTCTGTTAACTTGTTCTGGACAAGGATAATATTTAAAATTCCCTGGTGTTTAGTGTCTTTGTCCCCACTGTATTGCAGGATTTAGTTGTTAGTCTAGGGAGTTTGGCAGTATGGCAGACCAACGCACAGATTTGCATACACACACACACACACACACACACACACACACACACACACACACACACACACACACACACACACACACTGCATTTAATATATCTATTTCCCCACTAGCTACCTCCTCTGCTGTGCCCCCCCTGCCCCCCCCCCCCAGGCATCATACCTCTCAACCTCTTAGAGCAAGAAATCTGGCCAAATCCATAAATAATAGGGGGACAAAGGACCACAAATAGGAACAATTTTTAAATATTGCTCTTACAAACTTAGAAAGTTGATATAATAGCAGGTTTTGAATTAGCATGAATTTTCTGAAGGGTATGAAGCCTGAAACTACACACACACACACACACACACACACACACACACACACACACACACACACACACACACACACACACACACATACACCACCACTAATCCACCACAGACACTTAACTCATCTTATGTTTTACACAATCTCTCCATTTACTACAATGGGCTAATTGCAGCTTTTTGGCCGTGTTAATTTAAATGGCCTGATATGAAGCTAGCTAGCTAATTAGCATAGGCTGTTCCCTGTAATACCTTATTGGCATGCAGCATGGCGGAGGTGATGGCCTATCTCTGTGATTCTACAGACCATGTAGAATCAGTGCAGAGGGCCTCTCTCTGAATAACTGGAAAGGACTACTGCCAGTGGAAAAATGGCCATGTTAGGGCTTACCAGTGGTTGTTGCCCCTTTCTGATTTTAGCCTAGATCCTGGTTACCTCCTGACCAAATTCACTGATTGCCCTATTATTGCTGGTCTCAAGGTTGCCTAAATTAACACTCCTTTCATCTAAAAATAAAATTTCTCTTAAGATTGCATTTCAAATAATCACAAAATTGCTTAAATATTTCTTGGTTGTTAAGTTAGCCAAAAAGTGCAAATCTTAAATTTATAAGTAAGATAGCCATATGTTCAACCATAGTTTTGAGTGGTCTTTGTTGCTCATTGTCAATCAAATTTAGACTACTTGAGCAGTCCAAACTGTACAGAAATAATTTTTCTCAATGCCCTCGCACGTGTGTTTCACAGATGAATATCAAATACTGTGGTTCTTGAACAAATATGCATACAAAACCTGCTGAATTATATCAAAACACCTACATGCAAACTAATCAGTGCTGTTTACTATATTATGTATATTTTAATTACAATATATGATCTTTCATCATTCTGCAAAACTCACGTGATAGTAGAAAACATATGTTTACATCTCATGTGTGAGTAGTTTTATGAAGTCAGCGCCAATCGGTTTTGTGTTTGGAGGCAATGGATTTCATGATATGATAGCATAGTGCAACCTGTTCAATGACTTCATATGTCTGAACCCTTTTTCTCAAAGTGTTTGGTACGTAATCTGAAGAGGGAGATTACTGCTCTAGGAGTCGTAGCGTAGTAACATGCGTCACAGTGTATGACCAGTTATTTATGTGCTCAAAGCTGACCTAGCCATTACATGGCCCCACTCATTCAAATTATGCAATATAAGCAGCTGAGGAGGCTGCTGCTAGGCTGAGAGGTGCTAACGTAATCACACGGATTCATGTATGATGTGCCATTCGCACTATTCTGTTTAAGTGCCTATTTTAAGCAGCTTTCCTTTAAAATTTGTTCATCATTAATATTTATAAATAAATGTTTTTATTTTATTTATTTATTTAACATTTGTTGACCGGGAAAGTCCGACTAGGTTCCACAGATCCTGTTTTCAGCAGAGGCCCGGGGAGAAATGCTCCAGAAGCATGTCTTTAGAATGTGGGAGGAAACCAGAGTACCCAGAGAAAACCCACGCAAATGCAGGGCGAACATGCAAACTCCACACAGAAGGCACCCCAGCCGAGAATCGAACCAGAGAACCTGTTGCTGTGAGGTGACAGCATTAACTGCTACATCACTGCGCCGCCCATTTTAAGATATTATTAATAGGTTTGAGAGGACAAAAGTCATTATGGTTAAATCCTAGTGTTCATAGGTTCATAGATAGGTTCATAGATTAGTACTAGGCTAACTGCCCTTGCGAGCCATTTTTAAGCCTAGCCAATTATCCCTTGTGAGACTCAAACCCTGTACCTTGTGTTTATAAGGCAAACACCTTAACCATTAGGCCACCCTCCCCCCTGTGTAAAAAGCAAATACATGGGAGTGAAAAGAAAGGCAGATACAGCTGCTACTAATATGCCCTTGAAAATGGACACGTTAAGACAAAGATTAATAAACCATGTTTAGAATCCTTTTAGCTGTCACATCCAGTTAAAGCTTTATTTATTTCTGTTATTTGCTTGCTACGGGGCATCTTGTTGAAAATGGACCATTTGCAATTGAATTTCTGTATGTGTTGCTTTCCCTAGAAATAAATAAAGCTTTAACTGGATATGACAGCTAAAAGGAGTCTAAACATAATTTATTAATTTTTGCCTTAACATCTGTCCATTTTCAGGGGCATTTGTATTATGTCACTATGTCTCTATGGTTATCAGGCTGTGATTTCACAACACTGGATTGTGACTTGTACTGAAAAGTAGGTCACAGGTACATTGCAAGTTGACAGTCAGCTAGACATTCAAACACAAATACGCACAAGGCCTGAGCTTATGAAAACTTTTTTCTGGGCCTCCAAAGGTCACAGTCATAATTCATGACTGGCCACTTCAGTAGTGGTCAAAGGTCGTCTAGGTCAAAGGTCACATATTTGCTTAGAATACCAGACTACCAGACTTTTCAGTATTTAATCCCTGTCCTGTGAACTATATCTGAACTGCAGATGCTAAGTTTAATTACTCATTTAATGGGATTATTTTTAATTCTTGCTAGGGCCTCAGAAATGTCTTCACTTACTATTTAATGTCTATACATTAATGCATCAAAAGTCAAAAGAAATCATGGTCAGATATGGTGCCTCTCACTATGTACCTTAAATGAAGATATGTATAAAACACCGGTTTCAAACATTCTGACCATACAAAACTATTTAAGGAATAGCCAAGGCCTTCAAGTTTATTGTTGCTTTACCAGTAGTATATAAAAAATGTAGCATACTCAGACAACATAACGCACAAGGCTGGATTTAATGTAGAGTGAAAAAGTCATTACCCCTCCTAAAAAGATACATCTATTTATATATTTAGTTATTGTGAAGTTGTCCAACTGGACTAAGAACTAGGAGCTCTTCCTGGTTTATGATGTGTTCAAAATCACACAGAAGGTAAACAGAGAATGAGTGGGGGATTAGATTCAGTACGCTAGAAAATGAACCCCATTTGCAGTTCATAGTCTTAATCTTTAGTGCTAAACTTGCATGAAAATATCTTCTATATGACAATAGTAGTGTGTGCATGATTACCTGTTAAGCTATCCAGAATTCGTGCAACTAAATTATATATATATATATATATATATATTTTTTTTTTTTCTTTATCTTGTCTGTTTTAAAAGCAGCCTCTTTCCATATCCTACCTTCATGGCCCACAGGTAAGCAATACAGTGGGATAACACAAGGTCCTCAGACTAGTAACAGAAAAATATCACTATGTAATGGAATGAACAGAACAAATTCAGTTGTTTAAGAAAGACTTTCTCAGCAATTTGAAACAAGCCAACTTTTCATTACATAGACTGCAAATGAGCCTGCTCTGTGCTTATATTACATTTATTACAAAAACATTAAAGCAGTCATAGAACAGGATGTGTTTTCTTTTAATAAAAGTAAGGCACATTTCTGCCTTGTGACCTGTAAACAGTGATCACTATTTCAGGAAAATAGCTGGATAAATAACTGTATAATTTGTATCCTGCTTACCCCGACTAATAACTGACATTACTTCTGTTTGTAGAGTGTGGAGTATTTCTGTTTCCAGTTGCTGACTATCAGTTGTGAAACAAGTTTTAAAAATTGTAAGTGTGCTTAAGTAGTTATATAACACTGCTGGAAATGTCTGTCTGTCTGCATTTACCAAATAAGATGACACAAGGTCACTTTTATATCTTCCCATACCTGACCATCAAATACCACCGGCTCTTCTGCTCATTCACTTGATCTACCTGATCCATCTTAGCCTTTCTTGGGCTTAACCTGACCCAAATCTGGGGTTGATGGGCAGATCGAAGATGCAGGGGCAGCATTGTACTGTTGCCAGGGAGTGTGCCCTAATGCCCATCCCTTTTATGACAGCCTTGCAGGCTCTGTGATCGGTGTCCTCTGGAGAAGCATACAGAACCTCCTTTCTAAGCATTTTCAACTTATACAACACTGAGCCTGGCAGGCTTGTATACTGCTTATTGCAATCAGCCTAGGTAGCCCCCTCTCCCCAGGATGGGTGAGCTAACATCAGATGCTCACATTTATCCTCACCATGTGTACCCTTCACACACACAGTTACTTTAGTAGTAATGCCACAGGCATCTGTTAGTTTAACCACTTGAAGCAACACATGCTAAATTAAGGCATGACATTTTTTATGGGCACAGGATAATAGAATTTGAAGGAACTAACACCAACATCCAAACAGGTGTATACAAGTGGAGTGATCTTATTATCTATCTGTCTTTGACCTGCTCAGATTGGATGCTCACATGTGTATCTGAGTTAGTTAGACCTCATACTGTAAAGATTACCAGCTGTGAGCCTATGCCAGAAAGGGGAGCCCATAAGGACTAGTCTTTCAGTCCCATTTGTGTATGCATGGACATAAAGGGCTGTCCAGCACTCTGACTGTGCATCACCATCACTGAAATGTCTTGTTTCCTTTCAAGTCTCCCTTTCCTCCCTTTTACTAATGGCAGAATTGTAACAGGCCTACCCTACCTTGCTACCTGCATGTCCTGGGGTACATAGAAAACTTAACAAAAATACTTTTTGAAAACATGAAATTACTTTTTGACCCATACTGCAGTCTGTATTGTAGAATAACAAACTCTTACAACTCTGCTTCTTCTAACAGTGCACCCGCAAATACTTGTATGAGAGGGTAACCTGAGACAGTATTCATCTGTGCTAAATAATTTTTCCAACTTCCTTGATATCAGTTTTTTATAAGGGACCATCCTAGGCCTGTGAAAACCCATTCCTGTCTTGAACTTGTAATCACCAGTGCAGTGTCCTTCCAAGCTTAGCTTAGTCCTGCATGGAAGCGGACATTTAGGAGCAGGACGGCAGTGCGCCATGCATATTAATGAGGCACACTACCTGAGCTCCTAATCTTACATGGAGCATGTAAGAGTGCAGGGGGGGGGGTCTGAGAGCAGAGCTCTCAGAATATACATGGCTCCACAATGAAGAACAGCAGAAAGGCCTAAGAAATGAGCGAGACCGCTCATAGGTGTCCGCATATCCCCAGCAACATTCTCCCACATGTACAACAGCAATAGCAAATACAAATAAAATGAACAAAACCTTTTTTTATCAAGAAACAGATTAAAGCTAACCATAGGTGAGCAGGTGTGAGCAGGTGTGCCCCTCTCTTAGCTACAGTTAATGCAGCTTAAATGGCTGAAGAGGATAACAATTAAGATATACGCAAATGAAGCAGCATAGCAATAATGTAGTGAGCAGAGCATTCGCCTTACGATCAGGCATTCCTGTTTTGAGTCCCACTGCAGCACATTGCATTTTTCATGTGAAATCAGTTTATGAACATCTTTTTGCTGTATAATCTATTAAATAACATATAAATGTAAACTGGAGTACTGCATTAAATGCACATGTAAGGTGTCAGCGTCATAATGTTGCGAAGTCCCCAGATAAGTACATGTGCCCCATACAGTATATGTACACAGGCATCATGAATACAAATGGAAGGTAAAATGTGTAATGAATGACAAGTCCATACAGCTTCCAAATCCCCCACCTTTCCAAGAACCATGAGCTTTTACTGTCTATATCAGTGCAATTGTAAGTGGGATTAAGCACTAGTAAGCAAGTGTAAGCACCAATAAGCAGTAGTAAGCATATTTAAGCACTAGCAAGTGGGTTTAAGCCTGTTTGTGTGGGGGTAAGCAATGTGCACACAGGTTAAGCAATTTTGAAGCTACCTCTGTAAGCATATGTAACCGGAAGTTAGCACTGCTTACCTTCACACAAACCTACTTACAACTGCTCAAAAGTGCCATAATCACTCTGTATCTAATGGCTCTTGTTCTGCCCATCAACAAAATAAACAGCCTTGCAGGTCCTGAACCCAGGACCCTATACATTATAGTCACAGTAGTTAACCACCAAGCCATCACAGCAGTACAGAAGAATGAGGTATCACCAAACAAGTCCTCCCTATAGTAAAATCAAAATGAACCTGTGAAAGGAATCAGTACATAGTCATATGTTCTATAATTCACAACATAACATAAATATGTGAACTGGAGTACTGCAGTAAGCCTAGAAGTGAGGTGTAATTGTAATAGAGTGTTGAAGTCCCCAATAAAACACAAGGACCCCATACAGTGTACGTACACAGGAATCATGGATACCAGGTGTACATATAAGATATAATGAATAATAAACCAATGCCAAAAAGAAAATATAATGCAAAGTCCAATGTAAGCAATGCTAAGCATTGTGCAGGCCAGCATAGGAGGTGTAAGCAATGTGTAGGCCAGCTAACCCAATGTGCCAAGTGTTATACCCCTTTAAACAATGCCAACCTTAGGTAAGCAGGTTTGCCCATAGCTTAGCCTTTTCAAAACTGGCCAATCATGGAAAAGTGTGGGAAATCAGCCCTACTTAAACCCAACAGGTGGGAATACATCTCATAACTGGTTGTAGCTTCCCCTTGCAGGCACCATATCAGGAAGGGGAAAGGGAGTGCACTTTCGGGCACAGCGCTGGTGCATCTAGGAGTCCAGAGTCATGGCAGGACTCCTTGTCAAAGACCATGAGCAGAGGCTGCTGCAGGGCCAGTACCAGGGTTCCCAATATAAGGTGGAAGCCTGGGACCGTCTCACCCGTGACATCACCAGTGCCACTGGCATACTCCGAACTGGTGAGCAGGTCAGGCATCACTATGCCAACCTGAAGTGGCATAAAGGGAACCTCTTGGAGCAGTGGATCCAAGAGGCTAGAACAGTAGCTGATGTCCCAGCTGTGTGTATCACTCCACTATGTGTGTAATAATTGCCAGCTCATGTATATCATGGATAGGTATGGCTAAATATTCCTCTTATGTCCTCCACAGCTGCAATTGTGTGGGCCGCGAACCAGGAGGCCTATGGAAGTCACCTGGAGAGGTTGTGATGCGAGGCAGGTCAGTAATACTCTTGCATGTACTGTCATTGGAAATAAATCTAAAAGTATTAGTAAATTAATTGCCTGTATAAAACTTGTATTGTTTAAGGCAAGTACTGCATATACCGGAGAATATGGCAGGAAGCGTCATATAATTTGTATGTAAATAAAAGTGTAATAGCCTGACAATAAAGGTCTATCTGCTGGACTGCACGTATAATCTGATATCATATGGTATTGTAGATTTGCAATCACGTAATAGTATTGTTGTATTAAGCACTGTTACCCACACTGTGCACCATAAATAGAATGTGTAGGAATGCCTGTATATGACTGGTGTAATCCACAGAGGCCATTTAGTACAACTGAGAGACACATAGACAGAAAACAGGGAAAAGGCAGACAACAACGCTCGAATAGCACATGCAACAGAGATGTGAACTGCTGTATTTTTAGCACACGTAGCCATGGTTCGAATCCTGGCAGTGGTAGTAGTGTGCATACAGAATCATACCCCACAACTGTACAAATATGTCCAGAATGTCCTGTAAAGTGGCCCATATCTGTTGCCTGTCAACCTGTCCCTCTGGGAAATCAGTGGGATGATCCCAGATGTATAGGCAGCAAACAGGAAATACAACTGATTGACACACATCTATGAGAACAAAGCTGGCACACTAGCAACTCCCCAAAACCTTATGAGAGTAAGAAGCCACGTATCTCCCAGTTACACCCCCATGTTGTCAAGCTGTGGCCAGAGTATGTACAGTAACAGAGTGAGATGTATGTGCATAATAGTAATGTGGAATCTGGTACTGTGTGTGGCAACCTTCAGGTAGTGCTAACAAACATTTCTCCCACAGGTCTGTCAGATACTACCAACACTTTGCCAAGAAATACAAAAATGATAATACCCTGTACTTGTACTGTTTACTTTGGTATTATATGGCATTGTGACTGATGCAGTTGCTCTGAATAATGAGGTATTACTCATCACTGTCGCCCACATTGTCCTACAAAATATAACTGTCTAGGAAATCTGTATAAGAGTGTTGTAATACAAGGTTAGAATGCAAACCCACAGGAGAATTATAAGACAGAAGGCAGACAGGAGATATACAGCAATATCTATATAGCACACACAACTCTGATGGACAGTGTTTAAGTTGTAGCAGACACAGCCATGGTCTGAATCCTGGGAGTGGAAGTAGGCTGCATATGGAATCATACTCCACAACTGTACAGATAAAACCAGAATGTCCAGTATATGGACCCATAGCTGCTGCCTGTTACACTGTCCCCCTGGGAAGTCTGTGGGATGATCTCAGATGTTTAGCCAGCAAAGAGGGAATACAAGTGATTGTCAAACATCTATGAGAACAAACCTGTCACTGTAGCAACTCCCGAAACTGTTAGGAGAGTAATAAGCCAAGTATGTCCTATCTACACCTCCATGTTGTCAAACTGTGACCAGAGTGTGTACAGTAACAGAGTGAGATGTATGTGCATAATACTAATGTGTAATCTGGAACTTTGTGTGGCAACATTCAGGTAATGCTAACAAACATTGCTCCCACAGGTACGTTGGATACGAACACTGTGCCGAGAATCAAAACCTTGATACCCTGTACTGGTACTGTTTACTCTGGTATCATAGGGAATTGTGAGTGTTGCAGTTTCTCTGAATAATAAAGTATCACTGATCACTGTCACCCACACTGTGCTACATAATATAACTGTGTAGGAAAGTATGTATATGTGTGTGTCAAGTCACTAAAGGTTGAAAAGGGCAATAGTCTAGATATGTCCTGGTACACCTGCATGTGGTCAACACATGGCCAGAGTCTGTGCAGAAAGAGCTGGACAGCTATGTGCACAACATCAACCCAGAATCTGGGAGTATGTGTAGAAACAGTTAGTGTTAACAAACATTCCTTCCACAGGTATACCAGGTAAGAGGTGTATACTGCAGGTAAAACCAGTTCATGTATAATGATGACGACAGACATATTACTGTCCAAACTAAGGATATAGGGTAGTGTAGTAATACTCATAAGGTACAGGTAACAGCACTGCCTAGGAAAGTAATGTGGACTACAGGAATATACTAGTTGTTAATTGACATCTTTCTCCCCCCACCACCACCATATCTCCAACAATAAACTAAATACCCACCTCAACCGATATGTAATGACTCCAATGTTCTGATTATGTCCTATTGGTTCATAAATATTTATAATTGCTTCCATGCATGTGCTATATTGAATTATTCCAACATTGGTGGCATGGTACCATCAATGTACATGCATGCTGTTCTTATTACCACTGTGGTCCCATATATGCATGTGTTCTGCTTGCTATGCAACTGTTTCGTATCTGGTGTCTGGGTTAATGGGAATATCTATGTATGCTGTTATACCTAACCCTGGAATGTGTTGACTATTACTAACCCACACATGATGATAAAAATCTAAACACTATAGCACGTTTGGGAAGGCCGGACCCAGCGGATCCACCTGTCCCACCTCAGCTGGCCGTGGCACCAGGCACCAGCATATCTGGGACCCAACCCGGGACCTCCTTGTCCATTGGTCCTGCACCACCTTTGGGTGTAACCACCTCAGGGGATGAGGTTCACCCACCCCTGGGAGCGGGCGCGGACAGGAACCTGTCACCCATCACCAGGTCCGGGTTGTGGTACATAGCGAGCTCAACCAGCAGTTTGGTGACCTGCTACACCAGCTCGAGGGCCGCGTGTTGTAACTAGAGGGTCATCCCATGGGTCGGAACCTCAGTCCCACTGTTTCCATTAGGGGGATCATGGGCTTCCGATTTCCCAACACCCCTCCCCATCAAGGTGTTTACCCCTCACATGTGTCATATACCACCCCTGTATGCGTCTTGTTTGTCTTGTCTGTTAACCTACCCAACCTACCTCCCCAAATACCTACTATCCCTCCCCAACATTCCACTCTCACCTGAAAAAACAAATAAAAAAAGGGCAATCTGTTCTCAAAAAAAAAAAATCTCGCCCCATACATAGCTGTCCATTTCACACATGTGTCCACCGGACACATGTAATCTGGTCTAATTGGTATCACAACGTATTATTGTTGTCCTCATCCCTCTCCCAGGGGTTTGAGTGTCCAAACCTACCTCCAAATTCAGTGTATATGCACAGCTGTTGCTGTAGAAGAAATAGACAGCTATGGACCTTCCCTACACCCTTCCTGCACATCCCTAATTATTTTCCTTACTGTCTTTCCCTCTTTGTGCCCCTTTTTCACCACTTTTCTATCAACCCTTTTTTCTTTTCTTTTAAAGAAATTAGCGCAGGGGTAAGTGAGAGTAAGCACTTTTTTGAGCAGCAGTAAGCAGGTTTAAGCTTGTTTGTGTGGGGGTAAGCAATGGCTACACAGGTTAAGCAATTCAGAAGCTAACTGAGTGTAAGAAACTGTAACCGGAAGTTAGCAGTGTTTATCTTCATGCAAACCCTCGCAAACCTGCTTACAACTGCTTAAAAGTGCCTTAATCAGGCTGTATACAATGGCCCTTGTTCTACCCAGCAACAAAATAAACAGTCTTTGCAAGGCTCAAACCCCAGACCCTGCACACCATAGCCAAAGTGATTTACCACTAAGCCATGTCAGATATACATAACCCTGATGTTTTCACAAGCATATCATCCAGCCCAGTCATTCAGCAGTACAGGGAATATATTCCAACATGTAGATGTGTGTGTGTGTGTGTGTGTGTGTGTGTGTGTGTGTGTGTGTGTGTGTGTGTGTGTGTGTGTGTGTGTGTGTGTGTATATATTAATATCTAAATCGATATAACATATCTATATATGTACATATAGATATATATATATATATATATATATATAATGTAGAAATATATATATATATATATATATATATATATATATAAATATAAACATGTGTACATACAAATGCATACATCTATAGATATATATGTCTACATTTATATGTCTATACATATATATATATATATATATATATATATATATATATATATATATATATATATACAGCAAGTTATATATATGTAAGCAGATATATATATATATATATATATATATATATATATATATATATATATATATATATATATATATATATATATATACGGACATACACCTGTAGTTAACAATGGGAACATAACAAAAACATATATGTCCACATGCACCGTTAATGGGGTTGAGAGGCCCCATACAACATACGTCTCGTACGAATAGGTATTCCTCCCCTACACAGCCAAACACACCTGTCCTGCAATACACTACCAATGTTGCAGATCCCATAACCAGGACATGACACAACACGGGCACAAGATGTTAACAGTACTCCATCCCACCTGTATGATGTCAGGCTGGTATCAGTAACATATCATGCAGTATAGTCTGGCTCCCATAGGGAATGTACAATGTGGAAGCAATCAACATCCCTAGGATACATATACGCAGACACATATATGCAGA
Organism: Protopterus annectens; assembly: GCF_019279795.1. NCBI lineage: Eukaryota > Metazoa > Chordata > Ceratodontiformes > Protopteridae > Protopterus > Protopterus annectens. The sequence goes on from NC_056736.1 coordinate 333,161,545, forward strand.
TACAGATATACATATATATCTATATAGGGTATATATTAGAACATCAAATGTTTCATAGTTCGAATCACTAATGGTCGACCCTTAATGATCAAACTATGAAAACATTGAATGTTCGTAAAAAAAATTAAAAAAAAAACAAAAAAACTAAAGGGTGTAGACAGGGGGGCAAGCCCCCCTGCACCCGCCACACCCCCTGCTACTTAAATATACCAACTCCGAGACCACACTACATTGAAGTAAACAAAAATATCTACTTATGGAGATTTCCGTTCACCCGTTCGATGTACTGCACTTTCGCTATTCTCTAAGATACATATGTAGAAGGTGCACACAATATGGAACAGCCACAATGCCTACAGTTACCACCTTACCAGCTGGACACTATATGAGCCACCCATACAAATGACAAACGTTGCCTGCAACATATACGCACAGAGAGGTCAAAGGATATAACACCACACACAAGTCTGCATAAAAGGGAAAGCTTTATTTGTGTACTATTACAGTTGTCTATGCCATGTCATATAGCTGTTTAGACACTGACATCCATATAAACAGAGTAATGCAACTGTGAAACAGTTATATTAATACAGTAGTCTGGAAGGTTTACAAATGTTTCTGCCCAGGCTGAGGCCTTCAAGTAGTACAATAGTAAAGACAGACTGGTCCACAGGATACCAAACAATCAACAGTAAGTAATACAGATGTATAGTTCAACAGCCTCTATCTACATTCTGTACACAATCCCTAGGGGATAAAGAACTCAGTTTATACAAGGGGATGTAACTGTTGAATAATAAGGCATAAATGACACCATCACAAGCACACTGACAAACAGAACAGTCTGTATGGCAGGAGGCGGTAGGCCTGCATTTATTTACCCAATGTGGATTGTATGGTAATGTACATCCAGATACCTTAAGGTAGCTTACCCCTGATACCCAGAAGAAATAAGGGTGAAAATAAACCAATAATTCCTCAGAAGTTGCGAAGTTTTTTTTGGTGTTTTGGAGTGCTTTCTAACAGCGTGTGGCGTGATAATAAAATCCTGGTAAAGTACTACAAGTTTGTCCTGATTTCTCCAACTTCTGAGGAATTACCCCTGATACCCCCACATGTTGCAACAGCCTAGGTTAGTTATGGTGCATCCCTCACCAGACTCAATAATACAGGGCCATATACCACTGTTACATACACTGGCCTCTGGAGTGTATAAGGGCACACATGTATTGTGTAGGTGAAGCCCACATATATATGGCCCCGTCACCATATGTGTGGGGGACACAACAGCAGTGGACTGATGGCAGGAATGGCAACATGACATACTCACAGCCCACTACAGAACAACCCCTGACTGCATGTCATACGTGCAAAGCCTGGTATGTAGGTGGATGACAGAGGCTGGAACACAGGCCCATATGTGGAAAACTGTTGTCATACACTAAGCAAGTTGTTACAGGATAGTCTGCAACATACCCTTAGTCAGGAATATGAAGTTAGAAACAGAAATGGATGTAGCCATGTATTGACAGCACTCAACACACACACTGCCAGTGACATCTCAGACACAAGACTTGTGTGGTGGACAGACAAAATATAATAGGCACACCTCTGGTCATCAATAGGGTAGGCCTACAATTGAGAGCTATGCAGACAGACTGCATTCCAAGTTAAACTATTATGTACACACAAGCCCTGCAACACCAGTGCTATACAATGCATAAAACTCTACTCACACTCTGTCTGTAGTTCTGGAACCTCCTACAAATATGTAGCTGGCCTGAGTGTGCAAGTTCTCCTATAAGAGGTATTTCTTCCTGCTGTCTGTAACACTGATGCCCACACACAGGAAGGATGTCCATCACAAAGGAAAGGTAAAGGGACCACACCCACATGATGTAGGAATTTATAGTAGGTGGTTGCCATGGCAGTGGTAATTGGAAGTACTACACAGCAAGCTGCATGCAGGTAGCAAGTGGAGGACACTGAGTGGTGCAGAGGCCATCACCTGATCATGTGCATCACCTACAAAAGCCATGCTGCAATCTATTCAAAGCAGTTCAATCCATTTACTGGAGAGAGACAGAGAGAGAGAGAGAGAGAGAGAGAGAGAGAGTGGAAATGGAAGTGAAAGCCAAGGCCACAGCAAAAAAATATATATGATTACATCCAGCAAACTATCCAGAATAGACATCATTCCCCCAACAGGTATGTGAAGTATACATGCATGCGGTGCGGCGGGGTTTGCTGTCCACACCACACCACAGCAGGCCATGTGCATGTGGTTCTGGCCAGTCCCAGGAGAGGCCTGGTACCAGCGGACATTTGTCATCAGCAGGTGAGAGTAGCACATCGAAGCCTGTACCTGGACGTGCCCATGGAACCCGCAGGCACAGTCCACATGTCCGTGGCCAGAGGCAGTGAACTGCACACCCTGCCAGGTATGGTCTGCAGCTGTCTATAAACACCTGTGTAGGGCAGCCACATGGCAGAACTGTGTGCATGCATACCCACACACTATACAAACACACCTAGGGCAATCCCATTCCTACACACACCACAGCACCACATCCAGCTCAACGCAGTACACCCCTCACCTACACACATGGTGTCAAATGTATGACCCACCCTCAGCCTCTGGCAAACCAACATCACACCCTGCGCATATGATGATGCCTGTGCCACATCCCTCTCATCCATACCATCAATGCAGGGACAGGCTAATATGGTTCTGATGCACACGGTGACTGTACTGCAGTGTACCATGCTACTGCAATGTAACATGTTGTAAGGAGTAAAGTGTAATGCATATATGGCAGGTAGTATAGCTGTCCAGCAATGATGCATTATAGCTGTTAGTAACACTGGTTGGTTGGGGTCCCTATAATGTTATCCAGTTGTGTTGTAGGTGTACATGTGTCAGCACGAGGATGGTATGCAGTTATATTCTACAATGGGGTGTGGCACTGTGATGACACCATGGCTTTGACACATCTAGGGTACAGTTGAACACATGTCACAGGTTACTGAAATAGTTATTGCATGTGCCACATGGACAGGTGACCCACTGAGGCATATATACCCTGCAACCTGATGTACACCCATCCACATACACTTACACTGTTACTTGGCAAAATTGGGACTAAACCCCTACCAAACTATGTAGTGATACTGAAGTGTGTGGCTGACATTGCACACACCACACAGCATTTTGGGTGAGGTGTGTCCCAGGTTATATGTTACATGCAGAACATCCCCAGACATGTACAGTATGCTAATGGGGGTGTAATGGGTGTATATGGACAATACATAGTGTGACATAACTTCATATACACATTAACAGATGCATAACATGCAGACACACATCTGAGATACCAGGGCCTATCACTGCTAAGTTGACCATGTGTCCAATGTGTTACAGATAGGCTGCACACAGCACATACATAACTAGCCTGGATTGTGGTATCGGTTACCTGTATGGTTGATGGTGACAGTGGTAACCATAATGTGGTACATGGGACATATACTGGGTGTACCTTGGTGTAATGACAGTGTACACAGCACCCACATCCCCCAGTAGATATTGTACTCTCTGAAACCCATGATGACACTGCCATACCCACCATCACACATTGGCCATGACTGCAATACAACCCATAGTATACCCCGACAGTGGAACTACAGGGATATGCATCTAATGCACATGCCACACGCGTAGTAGGGTGTTGCATTGTCATGCCTCACCTATGGGCAGCAACAACATTATCCATACTACTGTGTGGCAATGGGTATTGTAATAGGAGTATGTGGCCTCAGAATGTTGTACCCTACAGATATATGGGCATGCACAACAACATACACATGCCAGAACACAATGGGTATCCCATGCCTATCAACCCATTTGTAAAACACTGTAGTACTGGTACTGCAAGGCTCGTGTAGCCAGTATGGGGAGGAGCTTAACAGGGTACATGTATTGTCCCATACAGCAGCAGCCACAACTGACTATGGCAATGGGTGTTGCTTTGGTTGTGAAGGCCCTCATGGAATTCCCAAGTACAGGTGTGCTAACACACAGACACTCCTATACTCAGTCATGCACACATACATGTGTCACTACAGGGGTGCATCGCTACAGGTGGTCATAGCTGTGTACCTAGCTATTGTCCAAGGAGATATGGGTTGTGTAGGGGTTGTGTGCACAGTGATATCCTGCCACCTGCCAGGTGGCAGCAGGCAATCTATCGACAGGCACTACTGTTGTGACCCTCAGGGTGAGAATGACATGCATCAGCCAATCCTCCAAGTGCCTCCTGCACATGGCCACTGAGGTGATCAAGTTGGCATGTATGCAACATGCATTACAACACACGGTTTGTGTCTGTGATGGAGACCTGTACCCAAGCATGTTCTGTTGACTGTGATAGTGTAGTGGTGGTGCCCATGGCATGTGGTGCGTACAGGGTGACATCTCCTATATGTGCCAGTTCTTACACAGCTGGGGAGACATGTCAGTGTCAATCAAGCTTAGGTTGTCTATACATATCCCAGCTGGATACCTGCCATCTGCACATCTGTACAGGGACTGACAGTCATCAGCTTGGCAAATAGCTATGCAGCAGGATGAGTGTGGTGACAGATAGAAGTTTGACAACAATATGTGTGCCATAACTACATGTCAGAAGCCCTCACTAACATGTGCTGTACAGATGGTAGTCTACAGTTACATTTCACATGTTGGATCATTACCCGGAAAGGGGTATATACTGTGATATAGCTCACATACCAGGGATACAACAGGGAGACCTCACTGTCCAGCTATGCATGTAGTTGTGCCTGTTGTCAGTACTACAGTTAGCACTCTGCTCTTGCCTAGGTAAGCACTGTCAACAGTAGTACTGCCATGATACACTACACGCCAGTGTTGACAGCACGTACCCTGGCCTAATACCCCTGTATGTAACACATTTACATGGATAGTGCTGTACAGGTCACATATATGTCTGTGTCTCACACATGACACACACCCCTTGCTACTGTAATAACAGCACGTAGGAGCATGTATTGTACATGGCATTGCATGCACTTATTACAGATGTGAGTACCCCGCTATGTTATCAGACTGGGTGGTATGACCTGGTTACCAAGGCTAAGCCATGCTTAGCAAATATCAACATTGCTGCAATATAATGGCTGAGCTGATTTGTGCACTGTTAAGCGATGCCTACACTGTGTAAGCGCCAGTACGTTTACCCATAGCTTAGCTTCATGCAAACCTGCTTAAAGCTGCTCAAAACTGCCTTAATCACTCTGTATCCGACAGCTCTTGTTCTGCCCAGCAACAAAATGAACAGCCCTTGTGGGTCTTAAACCCAGGACCCTGTACACTACAGTCACAACACTTAACCACTACGACAACAGCTATTGTTTTACCAATATAGCTGTCAATACACATATTGCGTAGTATTGAACAATTGCCTTTATTTCCTAAATTGTGTAGTCCTTGTTATTAATATGACTGTTGCATCACATATGTTATTTTATCATAATGTACACATAGCAGGTACATACGGTGACATACATCTGGGAGGATATACATAACCGTGAGGTGTACACATGACAGGAATATGGTTATATACATATAACAGGTCTATATATGTCTACATGTACATACACATGTATACTCATACATATGTCTGTATACACATCTGTATAATGCTATATATATATATATATATATATATATATGGCCATGTGTACATCTTTTTGTATATACACACACACACACACACACATATATATATATATATATATATATATATATATATATATATATATATATATATATATATATATATATATATATATATATATATATATATATATATATATATATATATATACATATATATACATCTATGTATATATAGATATATGTATATATAGATATATTATATATAGATATACGTATATGTATATATATATATAGATATATGTATATATAGTTATATATGTATGCACATCCTATGTGTACAGATATGCCTAGTTATGTTGGTATATATGTAGATATCTATAACTATATGTGCATACATAGCTATTCTGATATACCTACTACTGTCAATATATATGTAGATATCCATACATATATGTGCATATATGTATCTCTATCTGTATATGTGTAGACATATATTGCTCTGTATATGTATATATCTGAGTGTTTATATGTATATCTATGTACATATACATATCTATCTACATATGTCGATATGTATATGTGTATATATCTATATAGATATCTGGATAATTATATATACATATATTTTCACCATATGTCCTGAAAATGGAGTGCAGCCCTACCTCAGCCCCTATAGTCCCAACTTCATTTTGCAAGGGGATGTCAGGTATGTATAGCAGGTATATTTGTAGACTATTGCTACTGTAATAGGGATTGTCTTCACAGACATGGTGTGTGTGCGAGGTTACATCTGCTTTTAACATGTGTGCCATTGGCTACTGACAGACATCCTTAGGACATCATAGTACAGTACCACTGTAGCACATAATGCTCCTGTGGACTACAACATATATTGGCCAATATATGTGGACAGTTTGAGACACTCTGGACTGGACAGTCCAGAGGTATACACAGAACCCCTTAATGCAAGACATGTGGACCAAGCCTGACAATGTGGATGTTAACAGCCATGTAGATGGGTATAATACGTAACTACTGGTATACATTTGCCCCATTAGGTTATGCATTCACACACCCCTGTCTGTCCTGACACATAATAACTGCTGGTACAGAGGTGCTATGGCCACATACTACCCACTAGATTTTGACATACATCTGTACAGCATCCCACTGCTCTGTCTGACATACATGACTGTTATGGTGGCCTGGCTGCAGTACATCTGGCAAGTATCTGGACATGACATCTCACTGGGTAAGTACAAGCTGCTAGGCATGTAACAAAGCACTGTGCAGGCTACAGGCAGACTGGCTGAACACTGGCCTACATTTCCTATGGGGGAATGCACATATACCAGCATACCAGCAGGCTCTACAGGCATGTCACAACAGAGAGTATGATACACCTGTGTGAAAGTGCATAACCACAACCAATGTGAACACAGCCACAGCCACATATGGTAAGCTAGTGTAATATTACAGTATATGGACTATCTGTTCAACACCATCCTCATATGTGCCACTCACACACTAACCCTACATATACTGGGCAGCTGCACAGTGTGGTCCGATGCCTGTCTGTAGTATGGGACATGTGTGTGTCTGGCCCTACAAACATGTAAGCCGACAGGATAACATACAGTGAAGCAGCATGTAACATCAGATAGAACAGGACCAAGAACAATGACATCTACCACAGTCTGTACACAGGTCAAAGTACATATTAACAATGCACACACTGTCGGCAATCACCATAAGTACACAGACCTCAGTACTGTACACACAACCACAGAATGTCCAGGTTATGTCATAGAGTATAAACCCTACTATACATAACATGTGTAGCAGTCTGATATCTCACTAGCTTATTATCAGATATGTTGTCACTAATTATGGTGTACAGCACATAAGCACCTCTTACTGCATGACATATGTACAAAGGTTGACAGAGTTGTGGCTGGAGGCACATACACAGGGCCAATATTGACATGTTGCTGTGATAACCTCATACATTTACTGTTATAACAGGGTTTGTTGCAACATATGTCATATAAAGGATATGAAGTCAGTAACTCTCACAGCTGTCACCATCTACAGACTGCAATCCTCACACTACCTTTTGCAGTTCACAGATAGGTGCTCTGTGAGTAACACATGAAACAAAAGGCACCACACACTGCCCAGTCTGCAGATGACCCTACAGATGGGGGTTTCCTCAAAAACATAGCACTGACAAGGCAGGTATTAAAACATGTAGGACAGCCATATCCACACACATCCTGTTAAACCAACATTACTCCAAATGCAGTATAGCAGCACTTACCGCAATCCATCTGAGATGCTGTTTGCCAAACAATAGCTTGAGTTCCTGCTCACAGTGAATGTAAAGGCCCAGCACCAACATGATCTTCCTAGATATTGGAGTGTGTTTCCATGCAATTGGCTATGGGAATGTTACCACAGCTGTTCCACATGCAATCAGCTAGAGGAGGGCTGCAATTCGTGCAGAAGCCATCAGCTGATCATGTGCATCACTTAGAATACACATTCTGCTGCCTACGCAAAGCAGGTGTAAGTCCCCACATCCACCAGAGAGGGAGTGAGAGAGGCAGACAGAGGCAAAGAAAAGTCAGGGAGGGGTGGGAGAGTAAAACTTAAGCATGTTTGTGTCACACACCTACCAGTGCAGGGTATCAAACCCCTGATGACTATGTAGTGCTATCACATGTCTATGCAGTTATTGGATGCACTTAGGTTACATGTTGAGGAGCCCTCAAAACGTATATGTGATGGTGAGTGACATCTGCAACAGGGATATGGTAGCTATACGGTAAGTGTAGTACACGCGCCTGTCTGCATGAACCACTCTCACAGGG